>NC_142932.1:76713950-76748950 GCF_046866305.1 Octopus bimaculoides
CTAAAAATAAAAGATGGAAAAAATTGATGTCAAAGAATGATAAAATATCAAATATTCAATATAAAAAAGAAAGCAATGAAGAACTTAGTATTTTTAAATGATGAGTGAATGATTAAATACTTTCATGGGAATATTTCTGTCTGGCTAAATAATTAATTTTCAATTGCTTTGATATGAATATCCATTTTGGCATTTATTATAAGGTTATCAATAATTCAATTCACTTCAGTTATGTACATATGTAAGTATATTTAAGAAAGCAGTGAAGCGTACAGTTAACTGAATGATAAACAAAACATTATTTCGTAGAAAGTGGCATTTTTTTTTTATATCAAAGTACACTTCACTTAAAAATTCTCTAACAGCAATTTGTTTTCCATTTCCAATTTTGTAGACGTAAATTTGATAAGAACTGACAGAACGGTGCAAGCTGCTTGTATGAGGATAAAATAGGATTTTACAAACTTTTCGACAGTCGAAACAGAAATGACAAGTCCAGCTTTGGAAATTTTCGTTGCATAGAAATACGAATGCTATATTTTCAAAGTGAGTCTGCTTGTGTAATGGGATGAGATTGAAGTGAAGGAAGTATTGAAGTGACAAAACCATGACACCAGTGCTTTAAGCCAAGTGATAATTCTTGCTTAGGTCATCACATTATAATACTCTATCATCTGGATTTTCTACCAAACAACAGAGTAATAATTAACTACCACTCTGCAGAACACCACGAGAAATAATTTTAATAACTTTTTCGTGTCTCATTTACAAATAAAACTGACAAATTACATTCTAACTTCACTATCCATAATCGAGTTATTGTAAAGCAAGTGTTATGATGTTAGATCTCTAAATGGAACTTCTATTATTTGTATTAGACATAGTCTTGATACTCAGAACGCATACAAGTCCTTGCTGATGTGGGACAGGAGTTCTATATGAAAATCTAACCTGGAACGTCTGTAGAGGAAATTGCGTATGGAAAAAAATATTGACAGGGAGAAACAATGAGAGAGAGAGCGAAAAGGAGAGAGAGAGAAAGAGAGAGAGAGAGAGAGAGAGAGCGAAGGAGAGAGAGAGAAGGAGAGAGAGAGAGAGAGGGAACCACTTGGCTGCAGTTCTGTGGATGCAGTGCTAGGTAATATGTAAAACATATGTACTACGTGAAACACTTGCGCACATTCAAATACTTGTACATATGTACGGGCAAGGGGTACCCAAAAGAAACCGGAATTTTGCAATATTATTTTATTCACTTAGTTCTACATGTTTACGCTCTTATCGCCTCTTCTTTTGAGCAATGCATCGATCCAGACGCGTTTCCCACTGTTCGAAGTAGTCCTGTTCGGAGTAGTCCTGTTCGGAGTAGTCCTGCAAAGTGATGCCTTTTGACGCCTCCGTCGTTCTTTTCTTCAATTCTTCCACATCTGCAAAACATTGAAGGACGTTTTTCATTCAGGGTGACAAAAAAAGTTGCAAGGAGCAATATCAGGGGAATAGGGAGGGTGAGTAAGCGGAGTCATGCTATTTTTGGTCAAAATCTATCTTACACTCAAGGCGGTGTACGAGGGTGCATTGTCATGATTAAACCACCACTCTTCACTTTGTCACTATTCGAGGCGTTTTCGTGTCGCCGCGCCTCACAAACGCTTCAGAACTTGTCTGGTTAACAGTTTGATTAGGAGGAACAAATACTGTATGGACAATTCCTTTTGCTTTGATGAAACAAATCAGCATCGTCTTGACATTAGACTTTCCTTGACGCACTTTTGCGGGGCATGGTGATGTTGAATACTTACATTGACTTCTTTCTGGGTTCTAGTTGTAGTACCAGCGTTTGTCACCAGTGACGACCATCGAAAAAAGGTCTGGATCAACTTCCAACTGTTCTTTCATTTCACGACATGCATTCGGTCATGACTGCTTTTGATCTTCAGAGACACAAATTTTGCTGCAGCTCTTTTCATTTGGAATTCCTCGCTCACGATCCGTTAGCAGGAGCTCTAGAATACATCAGTATATCAACAAGTTCTTCAATTGTTCGGCGACGGTCCTGCAAGATCAGTTCATGAATTTTTGTGATGTTTTCATTGGTTCTGAAGGTCAACGGTTGCTCTGAACGATGTTGGTCTTCAAGCGACAAGTGATCATTCCTAAAGTGGGAAAACCACTCATAAACTCGCGTTTTGCTTGTGGCGGCGTTCTTGCAAGCTGTTTGAAGCACGAAAACTGTTTCGTCCGCCGTTTTCCTCAGCAGGAAACAGAATTTCACAGAAGCACGCTGTCCATTCGTTTCAGCCATCGCAAAATCGACGAACAGGGGAGAAGCACTGCAAAACAAAAACGCACCACGTAGTAGTACGACTCCAGGCGACGACGCCGGACGGCAGACTGATGCCTGTGAGTCGCATCTAGTGGCAGAAGCCTGAACCACAACAGACCTGTCCCACAGAGAACAATTCCGGTTACATAAACAATTTTATTGCTTGATTTTAAGCGTATTTTTTGCTATTATTATTATGTTGTAGAATGAAGATGTGTGTACAAGTAATTTATGCTGTATGTCATGTTACAAGAGGGAGTTCAGCCAAACTGCAGTTGCGTGCAGTTCCAAATAAAACCGATTTTTACAATACATCAAGATTGTAGAGTATGTTTAAAGTATCCGGGTGTTTGTTTAGGTTGAGTAGTAATGAACTTAATGCTCTGATGACAACAGGAACACCCTTTATATTTGACTCTTGCAGCTGCCACATTTTGGCGACCTCAATTTTCAGGTCACCACGTTTAGCTTCCTTTGCTCTTTCTTTCATAACAATATGTTGATCTACTAGACTGGCACTGTCATGTCAATTATTAGACACTCTAGCTTCTCCCTTTAAAGGCTACTATATCCGGCTTTCGGTGCACTAATACCATGTCTGTCTGGATCCCCACAGGATCTTTGCTTTTTCTTTTTAATTCATTACCTTTTCCGGAGTATATTGGTACCAAGCGTCCATTACCTCCTATTCATACTTGGAACAACAGCCAACAAAGGTCTAGGGCTACCTCGTCATGCCTGCGCTTGTACTCTTTCTCCTGAAGACTTTCACAAGCACTAATGATGTGAGTCACACTTTCAGCCTTCTTCTGACACATTCTGCAGAGGTTCACTATACTCGAATGGTATTAATCTCTTTACATTGAGTTGGTATTCAATACCTTATCCTAGGAAACGACGATCCTGCTTTCATTGTTCTTTTTAAGACCACCTTTGTTGATCCACATCCACGGTGTTTCCTGCTCTTTTAAGTCGTCAGTTTCGTGCTGTACCTGACCTTGCAATTCCATGCAGAGTAGTGTTTTTTTCTGTCTCATTTGCAATCCATGAGTGGAATTCATTAGTACTCTCAAATTCATTGTTGGTAAATCCTTCTGCATGAGCAGCGTACTGCAGCAGGTCTTGATTGCTGTTTATCAATTACTCTGTCAATTTCCTTCTTTCAAGTCGACGCACTCCTGTACACTAATCAGACCACATCCTCTTGCTCCCCTTTATGTACAGCCTGTGTACGTTTGCTTTGTCATAATCTTCCGATTAATGTGATTGAGTTAGTCAATATCCGCTTGGGTTCATCTCAGAATTGGTGCAATATAGTGAACTACCATAACATCCTATATCTTGATGGCAATCACAAGGTTTCTCACACTGGGTTTGTGCTTCAAGAGAAGTTTGAGGCGATTCAAATATGAAATGGCAACCTTTTCTTGTATTTCTTTGTGCAAGATGTCCCAGCAGTCGGATCCCACGGTACTTATACTCACCATCATCCAGGTCTCCCATTCTCTATCCGTTTAACGATTCTATGCAATCTGCCCTTTTCCCCCATTTCAAAGTGAGCAGCGAGCAATTTGAGAGTCCAAATTCCATTCCTATATCCTTGCTGCACATCTGTACAGTCTAAACCAGCCTCTCCATTTCAGTCTCTGTTTTTGCAAACGGTTTTATATCATCCATGAATATAAGGTGGTTGAGATGAGGCGCATTCTTTCGCAGCTCAAAGTGAACGCTGATTTTGCATAGGACTACAAAAAGGTGAACAAAATTACCTCTTTTGATTGTTAAATTGGATAAATACTGCTTGTTACAGAAAAGACGTGTTTTCCAACTAGGTATGCTATTATTAATTAATACAGACACATTTTCAACTACTACACATATGTCGATTATTATTGTTGTTGTTGTTGTTACCCTGCGCGCGTAAGTAAAAGCAGGGTATTGTAATCATTTATCTTTGTCTGTCACCGTGTTTACAAAATTGCTGAAAAACGGCTGAACGGATTTTCACCTCATTTGGCAGAAATACTCATTGGGTGAGCGGCTTGAAATGATTAACGATTAGTTTGTTTATCTTTAAAAAAAACACAAAATAAAACAAATAATAAAACTCGAACTTACATATTTCTCGATAAGCAAGTGGGCATATTATTTTGTCCACTATCATTTTCATATGAATCGACCCTCGTCTGCGTGTGTATAGATCATGGTGTACCTATGCGCGTAGATACATGTAGATACATACATACATACATACATATATGACTCTGTATGTGTGTGCGTAAGCCCACGCGCGTGTGTGAACACGGATAGATTCGAGTGTTCCGTTTATTTACGAGTTGGTTTCTTAATTTCACCGGAGTATAAATACTCGTAATGGTGATAATTAAAAATAATTCAGTTCAATCAAAAAGCATGGGTAAGCAACGCATTGTAAGCCACACTATAATTTGCAAAACAGTTATCTGTCCGCAGGGTATGTATCACCCCTCCGATGCCCTTTTTTTTTTTCATTTTACATATGTTATTACACTTTAAGATGGTTAACAGAGATGATAGCAAATTTGGTAATTACAAGTTTTCTCAGATCTCAAGGATATTTCTTAGGCTTTTTGCTCAAAAGGATAACATTGTTCTGCAGGTCGGCTATACATAATTCAATTCCAATATCCTTCATCCTCTTAGGAAGCAGCTTGCACGTATCTAACAGAGCTGATTGAGTCATCTGCATTATATAAATCTCCGCATCCTGATATTCTGAATCTGCTTAGTTTTCTTCATAAACACTCTACTATTATACGGATTGCAAAACCAATAATTTTACACTACTTTTTTTTCTTTCCACGATAAAATTTGCTCATATTGCTCCAACAGCATAGTCATCAGTATGGAGAAAACCCATAAATTCCACTAAGCATCATCCTTCATCACAGACTCAGGACCGTATTCAAACTAATTTTACTGCAATTCAAACCTAGAATTCGGGTTCATCCTAATGCACTTTTTTGTCGATACAGACATACTTCTTTTGTTTTTGTACTAGCTTCCTGCACTTAGATCATATTTAATACTTTCGTCACATACTGAGTTTATCAAACTTTTTCTCTATCAAAATTCTATCTAATGGCTTGTTTCTAAGCGGTTGTAATTAACGATTTAGGCTCTCGTTTCAGCTCTCTATCTGTCACCTACAATTAGGGTTGTACATTTTCTACATGGATTTCTTTCTCTTTCCAGGTTTTTGTCCTCTTAGAGTTTTCATTATGTCATTACCTTCTTCGATATTTCTTGCTGCTGATATTTTTTCCTCATAATTTAAAACGTAGTTTTCATACCTAACAGAGCTGATTGAGTCATCTGCATTATACATATCTCTGCATCCTTCACGTTTTGGTAAATACATCCAACATTATGCCGATCATCACTTACGCTAGCCACAGAAAATGCGATGAAATTAGGAGTGCAGAACAAGTGCTCTAAATGCTATAACTATGGTAGCAAAAACTGCTGGAGGTAGACACAAAATGAAAGAGAAAATCAACGAATTATTACTAAGAAGCGGTAGAAAATGTTTCTGCTCTCCAGACACTACAGGTCAAGGAGAACACTCCCCTCTCAGTACCAGAAGCTGACGAGGAAGCAGACAGTTAGATACTGCTGGAGATGTGTTCACAAAAACGTTAGTAAGCCTAAATTCTCAGTAGAATACCGGCAGCAGTACCATTTCATTGTCTTATGACGAGAAGGTATGAAAGGGAAAACATCCAAAATCTCAATGTGAACGCGAAAAAAGAAAAAAAGAATGAATAAAACAATAAGAAATAAGTCACACCAGAAAAGAACAAAAAATAATGTAAAATAGAGAACCCTCATAAGAACAACAATGATGAAAGCATAAGGTGAAATGAAAATCACCGTCAGCTACAACTGTCAGCTGCATACCAAAACACTACGTCATAGAGAAAATGTGATGTGTACGTATATCACATACAGAAAACATAAGGTTTGAATTGAAGTGACATTTAAAAGAAAGGCACTTCTGTAGACAAATAAACTTTATTATAATCAGATAAGAGAAAAGAATCCTAACGGAAAGTTCTGAGCGTTTTTTAGTATGCAAAAAGGGATATAAATAATTGATCTTTCAATAAATTTTATTCAATGAAATAATTTCCATTATTATTAATGACCTTTTCTCATAAGGCAATTTAATATTCCATCCGCATAAAAAGTGACTGGTTTTGAAGAAAAACAGTTATCTAGATGCATTTCGACTCCATCTAAATCGCTAAATGTTTTTCCTAGAAATGAATTCTGTAGAGACAAAAACAAGTAGTAGTCGGATGGCGCAATATCAGGAGAATATGGTGGATGGGGTAAGAAATCCCAGTCAAGTTGATGTACCTTTTTTCGGGTAGCCAAAGATACTTGTGGAACATTACCTCTTTCCTGTTAGCAATCTTCGGCCTCAATGTTTTGATTTTTTTTTTTTCAAATCAGCCGGCTGACGACAGTACACATCAGAATTAATGGTCTGATTTTGTGGGATAAGATCATAATATATAATACCTTTATGATCCCACCAAACACAAAGCATAGCTTTTTTTGGCATAGATATTCGTCTTTGGTTGCTGTTTTGGAGATCCTTACGCAAACGCCAGGATCTTTGTCGCACTACGTTGTCGTGCACAATCCATTTTGCAGTCCCACAAGTTGTTTAAAAAAAAAGTATGTTTTCATTCCGTTTCAAAAGCATATCACAAACGGAATACCGGTCCAAGCAATTCTTTTCTGTGAGTTTATGAGGGACCCATATGTTGTAGCGAGAAATGTATCCTAGCATCACTAGGTGTTCATGAGTCGTACTTCTAGAAACGTCCAACTGCACTGCAAGTTATTTTGTGATATTTGAGTTTTCATCGATTTTTGCCTGCAAAACATCATCAAATTTCGAAGGTCTTCCATCGCGACTATCCATCTTTAAATTTTTCAAAGCCACCTTCGAACACTTGATTCACCTGCAGCATCATCACCATAAACTTCACAACTGTTTTTGCAAGTCTTTACAGCATTTTCTCATTTTTTAACGCGAATATGAAATTTCTGGTTATCCATTTAAAATGTCAATAAAGGGTAACCGGAATGAACGATAAATCTATTTTTAGCTAGGAGTTGGAAGTTTCTAGAAGTACAGCTCATAAACACTTAGTGAGGCTAAGATACATTTCTCGCTACAACGTATGGGTTCCTCACAAACTCACATAAAATTTCATGAACTGGTATTCTGTGTGTGATATGCTTTTGAAACAGAATGAAAGCATACCTTTTTTGAAACAACTTGTGACTGGAGATGAAAAGAAGAGATCCAGTACCACTTCAAGCAACTGTGTTACGTTTCAGGTGTATTCAATGAAGTGTTAAAAGATTTAGCTTTAAAACGCTCAGAACACTCCGGGTAACCTAATAGATTGTTTCTTAGCTCAACTCCCACAAAAACCGTTAAAAAAAAACGACTGATGATACGCGAGAAAAATGTGGAATACTCGACCAAATCCAACCAGATGTTTCTTACCCGTGTGGGCAGAAACTCTAAATGGTTTCCTTGTTTTATTTTCTATTTAAATAATATTTTGTTTTAATCACTGTCTGTTTTATGTGTCTTTTGATAATCCTAGTTAATTATCTTTTATTTTTCGGTTAATTGTTTGGACTGCAGGAATGAAGCTTTTAAGAATTGTAGTCGAACAAAGTGACCCCAGAACTTATAATTTTAATTTCATTATAATTCTATCGGTCTCTTTTACCGAATCCTTAGGTTACATGGATGTAAACAAATAAACACTGTTATCAAGTAGTGGGATGGTGGAGGAAACACAAACACGAAAACACCCCATTCACACACGCGCGCACACACAGACACACATACACACACAAACACACACACATACATATACATACGTGACGAACTTCCATACAATTCCCATCGACCAAATTCAATCGCAAGGCATAGTGGGGCAAGGGCAGAGCCTATAATAGGCAGTCAAACTGAATTCAAAATACCGTGGTTTCAAAGCGAACTTATTAACCATTTTAAAATTGTTGTAATACTCATTTGTATCAGATCTGAGGTCTTTAAACTCTCACTTTATATATATATATATAACTTGTTTTTCACATTCCATAGTTTCTGTAAGCACTTTGATTAAGGTTCCACTCTATTTTATTGCGTCTCGAACGCTTGGAGCAATCAAAAGTCAACATTATTATTAAGCGGTATTTTCTTAGAACCTCGATCAAACGATTGAACTATTTTATGTGACTCTACACGGCTTCAAACTTGTAGACTTTTTGTGCCGGAATTATAAAGCGTTATTATTATCATCATTGTCGCCAGAGCTGGACGTATATTTCGGAGCTCCATAAGTGTGTGACTTGTTTACCTCTAAACAGATTGTTATTGTTATATTTTATTGTTATAACTTGTGATTAAGTGTAATTTACACCGTATTGGTATGATTAACAGTGAAAAGAAAGTTGTTTCCTTTCAAAATTTGCAAAATTTAATATGGCATCGTCGTCTTTGTCAGCAAGTCAACAAGAGATGGAATTGAGAGGAAATGTAAAGCACGAAATTGTCACTCGCCCCCACTCACTCTAGATGTAAATGATAGTGGTAGTAGCAGGGGGAGTAGCAACAGCAATGACAACGACAACAACAACCACAGTGGAAGTCAGGAGTAATGGGAATTCGATCAAGGAAGCACGAAATATAACTAGCAGCAACCAATTGTGCAAGGAAAATACCACCACCACCACCACTACGACCACCACAAAAATCAGTAAAATTTCGAACAAGGAAAGAGAAGGTTCAAGTAGAAATAACGTTTCCTTCGCATAAGTTACAAATAAGTTTGAAATTATGTCGTTAAAGGATAAGGAAGAACATTTAAAGGAAGCTGAGAGGATTATAAGACGTGAAGGAGGAAAGTCCACACCAAATGTATCTCAAAACCTGCTACAGGTAACCAAAAACAAAACAAAAAAACATTCATGTACAGATGTCTGTCTATGAAAACAAGAAGACTGGAAAAAATACCATGAAACCAAGCCGAACTCTGCCTGAAAAAGATATGGGGGATGTCAGCTTTGTCTGTCACGCACCAAAGTTCGGCTACATCAAGGTCATATTCCAGTTGGAATCACTAGCACAAAAACACTCAACTGTCCTATTAAAAAGGGAGGAGTTTTCTTTATTTCCCATCTATCTGGGACAGAGAGTGATCCGAAAAAAATAAGTAACATACCACCAGAAATCAATATCTGGTGGGTAGTGAAAGCCGTGGTGCTGGAAGATCCTAGAAGGCTCCTAGAAATCCCAAAATCCCAAAAGAAAAACTGGGCTAGAAAAGGGTTGGAAATTCTACTGCAAGTAAAACCAGAAACTGTAGAGAAAACTCCCGACCTAATAGAAATCTCTGGAGGCCAGCATCTGCAGGTGATGGTGGAAGGAAGAAGGCCGTGATGCTACTTCTGTGGTGATTCAGGTCACATAAGAGTCTATTGCCCGAAGGAAAGAAGGATAAGGGGGGGAAGAGCCGTAGCAACCATTAATACCACTACAACCACAGCAACAACAGGCACCACAAAAATAACTGCAGCAGGAAGAACAGAAAAAACAACACCAACAGAGACAACTGGACACAACAGTATCCACAAAAACCACTACAGCGCCGGTAGCAGCTGCTGCTACAACAACTGCTGGAGTGGAAACAACTGCACAACGTCAAGCGGAATGCACATCAGGAGCAGAAACATTCACATCACAATCAGCAACAACAATGGCAGCAACAGGGAATGTATACTCATCATGACTACCCGTCTGCTAAGGGTACACTAGGCACATGCATCACAACTTTGAGCATGACACGATGATCTCATATAAAGATAAACAGCGTATGAACTTGCAGGTGAGGCCCAGTTAGAATTTTCTTCAGGTTGAGTAGCTCATCCCACACAAAAGGTCACTGAATAAGGATTGTTTAAGGATGTTGAACGAAACACCTATGTTTCCAAAGGTGAATTATCCAAACCTATGATGCGCCTCCACTACTTCTGCACGTGCTCAGATATGCACACATCGTCAGCCACTAAGGGAAAATTCTCAATTGGTTATGGTCAGACAACTGATAAGCAAATCTGTGGTATTGAGTGGAATATTTGCTGTAGCCCATCTTTTATACCGAGACAAAACAGTGTATATAACACTTCCGGTCAATTAAGACCAGGAGCCATGAGAGTCATTGCCTGGTACTGCATCATGACATTTATTATTATTATTATTATTATTATTATTATTATTAGTAGTAGTAGTAGTAGTAGTAGTAGTAGTAGCAGCAGCAAGAGCGGCTGCAACGGTCATGGTATTTTCAATATTACCTGAAAAGTAAAGGAATATCATAAAGAAAGGTCAACATTTTTTTTATATTCTTTCATCTAAATTTTAATTTAAAATTACAATACTGCTAAGATCTTAGATAAAATTAGATATGAGAAGAATTGTTATCAAACTCAAGATTGATTCTTTATGACACGTTTCTATTCTTAAATATTTTTGTCTCTTGTTTTCGTGTTGTTCTTTGTGACTTGCCATAATTCTGTCCAAGCGAAAAAAAAAAAAAAAGAAACAAAATATTTAAGATTGATCTTCATAAAAATTAGAAAAAGTCGTGACAAAATGTCAAAGAAATGTAATTTCATTTAATAGGGTGTTTTTCGCTTTCGGAATGTGTTTTATTCCTTAACCAATTAAAAACAATGCCATAGTAACTGGTTACTATTCAGTTGTAATTTTGCCCAGCCACTTTTTTTTATGTTTTCAATTTTATTTATTAGTTTATTTACTTTTTATAATGATATTGTGTCAATTAATGCAAATTATTGTTTAACCGTTAAAGGCGGCGAGCTGGCAGAAACGTTAGCACTCCGGGCGAAATGCTTACCGGCATTTCGTCCGTCTTTACGTTCTGAGTTCAAATTCCGCCGAGGTCGACTTTGCCTTTCATCCTTTCGGGGTCGATAAATTAAGTACCAGTTACGCACTGGGGCGATGAAGCCCACATAATCCTTTTGTCTGTCCTTTCTTGTCGTCTCCATGTTTAGCCCCTTGTGGGCAATAAAGAAATAAGAAACGTTAGCACGCCAGGCGAAATGCTTAGTGGTATTTCGTCTATCTTTACGTTATGAGTTCAAATTCCGCCGAGGTCAACTTTGCCTTTCATCTTATTAGGGTCGATAATTTAAGTACCAGTTACGTACTAGGGTCGATCTAATTGACTAGCCCCTCCCCCCAAATTTCGGGTCTTGTGCCTAGAGTAGAAAAGGATTAACTGATATCTTCTTCCTGCAGTATTATAGACGTAAACCGAAAATTCCTGGTAAAAGTCGTTTATATGTGCATCTATCTATCTATCTATCTACCTATTCATTTATCCCTCTGCCTGTCAATCTATATCGATCGATATATTATTATTTTATCTACCTATCTACCTATCTACCTCTTTCTCCAGCGCCCCCTCTCTCTCTGTCTCTCTCTCTCTCTCTCTCTCTCTCTCTCTCTCTCTATATATATATATATATATATATATATATATATATATATATATATATATGCATACACACACATACGTACACAGACACACGTACATGCCTTAATGGAATAGAAAACCATATACACATGTGTATGTATGTATGTGCAAATATATATGAATATATATATATATATATATATATATATATATATATATATATATATATATATATAATGCATACACAGACACATACATGCATGCTTATATACGTACATATAGACATACATACATACAGGCATATATATATATATATATATATATATGTGTGTGTGTGTAAATATATACATGTATATATATATATGTATGGATATATATATATATATATATATATATATATATATATATATATATATATATATATATATATAAATTCAAATTACGATAAACGTAAACAAACAAAAGATGTTGGAGCGGAAACCCACGCCGTCATTTCTTCAGTTATCTGGCCATCGAAAAAGTGCTTTGAAAATGACCGTGCGTGCATGCGAGTATGTGCGTATATAGACGCTCGGTCAGGTGGGCAAGATTCAGAATTTTGACAGTTACAACCGAGAACAGGTTCTTGGTTATGCTTGCGAATGATAATCTTCTTCATATGCGTCAACAATTGTATACTATTTTAATCGAGCATTTGTTAAAAATCTTCCTGTGTTTGTGTTTCACTGGGAAATGCTTATCTAAAAGAGGAGGAAATTACTTGCCTACGTTAGTTTTTACATTTACTGAGAAAGTGAAGTGCAACTATATTATTTTCTTAGATTGATTTTCAGATCTATTTATATAAATCATAAAAGTTTGTTTATATAAACGTGTGACGTTTTAATAGAACTGATTTTTGTGCTGATTAGTCGGCGTCTATATATCTAGTATGTCTGTGCGTTTGTGTGTGTACGTATACCCACGAGCGTGTGTATGTTCGTGTGTACAGGTTTGCGTGTTTTTCATTTACATGTGCCAGTACTTGGTGCTTAGGGTTTCATTGGTTTAAAATGTTTGACGTATTTTTATTCTTATTGCTTTTATAGTAATATTTATTTTAGTAATGTATATATATATATATATATATATATATATATATATGCATACCGGAGTAAGCACATAAAATGTGCAACAAGGTGGAAAAAAGAGTACTCGAATACCAGAGGTAGAGTAATATGCTTTATTTAAAAGCAGCAGAAATATAACAAAAGACTGTCTTTTGTTACATTGCTGCTGCTTTTAAATAAAGTATATATATATATATATATATATATATATATATATATATATATATATATATATATATATATATATATATATATATATGTATATATATATATATAAGCATTCACATGCACATTCTCACAGATATACATATATAATTAAACACACGTATATACACTGACACATACACACACATTAAGCTGTAAGGTTGCATTGTGCATTTATGTTTAAAATCATCACGTGATGGGATGTTAGTACTTCCATATTTTCTGTTTGATTCATACTCCATTCTAAACATTGCCTCTATTGTCTTAATGCAACAACAATCTGCGCACGTCGAGCAAAATACTTAGCGCATTTCGTCCGTCTTTACGTTCTGAGTTCAAATTCCTCTGAGTTCGAGCTTGCTTTTCTTCCTCTCTGGATCGAGAAAATAAGTACCAGCTAAGAAGTAGGATCGATGTGATCGACTTACCCACTCGCCCGAACTTGCTTGTCTTGTGCCAAAATTTGAAATCAATATTCTTTACTAAGTCATCGTGCTTCTCACTTTCATGTAGAATACCAATGCCGGTTTATCCTTTATTCTCACTCCATTTTTCTATTACCCTTCCTGTTGTGCTACGGGTCGTTTCCTGGTATAAGTGGTGGTGGTGCACCTGCCTTTACCTTAAATGCATCTCATACGGTAAACTGAATTTCTAGTCATAAAATTTGTCTTCGGATTCATTTTGCTTATCACTCTAAAGTTATTTGCACAAGTGATCTATTTGAAGAGCATGTCCTTATGTAACCATGATCAATGGCTCTACATGGCTTCCCAACGACTTCAATATTAAATTTCACTTAACTTAATGCATTCGTAAATTTCATAGGCTAGATGCCCCTTGGCAGGAGCCTTCAGTGGACGTTGCTCCTGGGAAATCTCCACAATATATAACACGAGTTTACCTGCTTTCTCATATCTTCTAATCTATTCCATTACTTGTTCTGAAAACATGAGCCAGGTAATAGTTGTATATTTTATGATAATGTATTCTAACATCCTTTGGATCCTTTTCATCAGACTCTTCACAGCCATGAAATGAAATAAGAAAAATATCGCCATAAATGAAAGAAATGGAATCTGTCACACGCAGACACGCGCGCGCGCACACACACACACATAAACACACACACGCACGCACACACACACACACACACACACACACACACACACACACACACACACACACACACACACACACACACACACACATATATATGTAACAGCTTGACATGTAAATTTTGTAAGAATAACTTGAATTTGTGAAATTTCAAAACTATTACCATGAAAGATTAAATCAATCTCTTATTCAGTTAATTTCTCCATTCATCTCAGATGACTCAAAGCGCTTTCACATTTTCTTATAATATACATGTATGTGTGTATGCGCGTGTGTGTATCTACATAAATACACACACACACACACACACACACACACACACACACACACACACACACACACACACACACACACACATATATATATATATATATATATATATATATGGTGGGGAAGTATAGTAACAACTACCAACTTATCGTAGCAAATCGCTCATACACTCAATTCAATGAAAGGTTGACTACTTCAAGAAATAGAGTTAAATATATTTCCTTTAATCTCATGTAAGCAATTTTATAAATGTATTTTTGTCGTACTATTTCAGTTTTCAAAATGAAACTTGAATAGATAGCATGAAGATATAAACAGATTTATAAACTGCACAGTGGTATCAATAAGAAAATCATACTAAGATAATATTTCAAAGAATAAAATTCCATGGTAAACGTTTAAATAGGATTCCCTGCAGTGATAATCTCTTTATATCGCGGCTGACACTCACTTTTTAGAACGTTTTTTCGGCCTGGTTGTTTTTATATCGAACACCACGATAGGATTACTGGCCATTAGGAAAATAGCCTTTACGACAGGCTCTGGTGAAATAAATGATGATGGAATCAAATTTTTTCCCACGGCAGAGACATAGTATATATTTTATATTTTTTGCTTCAGTGGTGTATCATAACCAGTTGCTTCTCTTGCATTTCTTTAGGTTAAATAGCCCTGAATAATATATATTCGTTGAGCTTCTTTCAGTGAGTTGAGTTTTGTTGAACGAGTTTCGGTGTACACCATTGAATTCTTGAGATTTTTATTGCTCATCACACACATACATATATGTATGTATGTATGTATGTATGTATGTATGTATGTATGTATGTATGTATGCATTTGTATATATAGATATGTATAGTTGTATATATATATAAATACATATATATATAGAGAGAAAGATAGATAGATAGATAGATAGATAGATAGATAGATAGCTGTGTATATGTGTAAGCATATGCATGTCTTTGCATATATATTCATAAATAAATATGTTTATATATATATATATATATATATATATATATATATATATATATATATATAAAACTGGCACTGCGTCAGTTACGACTACGAGTGCGCCAGTTGATCCGATCAACGGAACAGCTTGCTCATGAAATTATCGTTCAAGTGACAAATCACTTCACAGACACAAATACATAATCAGTTCTATATTCAAGAGATGAGGAATTATGTACATTATTTACTTTACTTACATTTGACGAATATTTGTCCTCATCTTGTTTGTTGTTAACACAATTTTTGACTGATATACCCTCCAGCCTGCATCAGGTGTCTTGGGGGAAATTTCGAACCTGGGTTCTCATTCCTCAGCTATTTTTCGTTGTTGTTGTTGTTATTATTATTATTATTATTATTATTATTATTATTATTATTATTATTATTATTATTGTTATTATTATTATTATCATTCAGGTCACTGCTTGGAATAGAACTCGGAATCTTGGGGTTAGTAGCCCGCGCTCTTAACCACTACGCTATATTCTTTTACATGTTTCAGTCATTAAATTGCGAACAATTTGAGCCAGCGCCCTGAAGAAATTTTAGTCGAATAAATCGATGCCAGAACTTCTTTTTTTATGCTTTATACTTATTCTTTCGGATTGTTTTGCTAACCGCTAGTTACGAGTATATAAGCACACCAATACCGATTGTCAAGTGTAGTGGCGGACAAACACAAATAAAAAGACACATACAAATACACACACATCCACACATACTAACGCACACAAAAATACATACACTCACACACAACCGTATATACATGCACACACACACACACAGACACATTTGTATATAAACATATATATGGATATATATATATATATATATATATATATATATATATATATATATATATATATATATATATATATATATATATATATATATATATATATATATATATATATATATATATCTGTACGTATGTAGGTATAATGTATGTGTGTGCGTGTAAGAATGTTTACATATATGCATATTCGTGTGCATGCACACATATAAATGCTATAGTCCGTGCTTTTTATCCATTGCTCACGTTTGTAGAGTACCTCGTCCTGTATTGAACCTTTCTTCGTAACATAATCCTGTGTAGGTAACTTTTGTTTTTACAAAAAGAAGTAATGAGCGCGGTAATTAAGTTATTGCTGAAGAGTATGTGAAAGCTATCTTTTATTTATAAATGATTATAGGTTGTAACATTGAAAAGGTGGATGAAAAGCATTTAAAAAAGGAGAAATCAGCATCGAAGATAAACCACGACACGAATAGTCATCGAGGGGAGGACGCGATTGGTGATGTCAAACATTTCAAAATACGTGCGTTTGTTAGATAACTTGATTGTGGTCCCAATGTATTACAGAAGATGGTGGAAAAGTTTAGGAATCGGAGAGTGTATTCAAAATGGGTTACTCGGCATTTGACACACATTTTGAACAGAATGGTGGGAGCCTGCTCTGATTTAGTGAGAACACTTCAAGCCATTGCAGATATGTTTTTTTTTTTTTAATTCTGATTACAAGGGAATTGGTCTATCTTTGGGAACGATCCAGAAACGCAGGCTTAGTCCATGGCATGGAATCAAATTTCTTCTCCAAGGTGTAAGAATTTCTATAGCCAGAAATCAGCACAGTAAATCATAGTGGCTTCCTTCGAGTTACAAAGGCGGGATTTTCCTTGGTGTTCTTGAACGTGACCGCACGATGAAAAACCAGGCGGTACATTGATACACATAAATAAAGTAGATAAGTAATTAGAAGGAAGGGACCAATCAAAAATCTGAAAACGATTCACATTCACAGTCAAAATGGTGACCAGAGATGAATTTCGCAACAAATCAAGCAACCGGTAAATTGGACTAGTGAGCGGTTAACACCCACAGTGTAAACCACCCATCCACGCCTTTAGCCTGATTGGTCCAATGCAACTGGTCTTTGAGAACAACGGTTCAAAGAAACGACGAGATAAAAGTGGCTGATAAGAAGTTCATTCCACAGTGCACGCCTGAATTTTTTGAATTAGATTGAGGTTTGGATTCAACGATGGCTAAATACATCAGTTGCGTGGGAGAATATGTTGATTAAGTATCACTGTATAGAGGAAGATTATTCGACCAATATGAACGATCTGAACAAGCTATTATCAGTTGATAAAATAAATGTTTCGCTCGCTTTTGCACTACTTTTGCGATAAACTTTGTGTATACACACTCACACACACACACACACACACACACACACACACACATATACACACACACACACACACACATACACACACACATATATATATATATATATATACAGAGTGAGATATGCATACATACATGAATACATATTACCTACATATGTATATGAATACATACATATACATACATACATACATACATACATACATACATACATATATATATATATATATATATATATATGCATCACAAATTTTGTCAGTGAATAGGTCGCGGTCTCAAAGCGACGAAATTATTTTAGCAAACTAAATTTAAATGTTGAAGTGAATCTAACAGTTTTGTGTGTTTCTTAAATGGCTTATAAACACCTTCCACGCTGCAATTGTTTTCGCTTCAGCACACGATCTCAGATCAGGTCACTTGCTATGCAAGTACATCTCCGTAATATATATATATATATATATATATATATATATATATATATATATATATATATATATATATATATATTATTGTAAAACAACAATATAAATTTTGTGGAGACGTTATGATCGATACAGGGTAAGACTATCATTCAAAGGTCCGGTTTCATAATCGGGTCGAAAACGAATCTTTTAACCATCTTTTTCTGCTCCCTGGCAATTGAGGACGAGGGCAGACCAAGCTAACCTGTTTTCAACTAATTTTGGCTATCTCCTGACGGAGTGTTTGCCTTTTTTTTTTTGGCCAAGTTTATGCTATTTTTCATCAACATATATGCGGTTGCGTTTATGCAGTCGCATGCTGTGAAAATAACATACGTAGGCGTGAAAACCGGGAAACCGGTGCATTATAAAGGAGTTCCTTTGGGATATTTGTTTGTTTTGCACAAAATAGACACTCCCTTGCTAGCAGATAGCAAGTGTAAAAGCGATATCTGTTATGATCGCTACAAACGATCAGTGATTGAAACTGATAATAAAATAAAAAGAAATCTCTGAAGTGGATGCTTAACTCTTCCTTTACAGTCATATGGGACGCGAAAGAAGTGAATCTGGGTTAACTGCGAATCATAAATAGGTCAAAGAGTAAACTTTGAATGATTGTCTTACCCTGTATCGATCATAGCATCTCCACAAAATTTATATTACTGTTTTACAATTGTTTTAGGGACTGGTGCATATTTAATTCTACTAGAAAGCTGAAGTGGAATATTGAGAGGTGGCATTTGTTTTACTGCTTTTTTGAAGAAGTTATCATAACCTTCCTGCTATCTCAGTGGTATCAAGTGTATTATCATAAACTGGGCCGCCTCAGTTTCATGTTTCGAACAGAGTCGACTCTGCTGAATGTGAATAGGAAAGGAATCTCTTACAGAATTTAAGACCGTTTCCGTTAACCAAATTTTGCTCATATCGGTCTCATCAATTTTAAGTTATAATAGAAGACACTAAAAATATCGTACAGTAGGCCTGAAGCTGAAACCATGACACCACAATGCGAGGTATTTAACCTCACTGCCATGCTTGCGACTATCTCTTGTCTTACCCAGTAACTCTTTTGGGGTTTGTGAGTAGTGAAAGTTGTGGTGTTCATGCCTCTCCTTTGATACTTATTTTTTGTTGTAATTGACCTGACATGGATCTGAAATTAGAGTAACGATTAGATAGACATACAGTACTTGATTGAGTGCTAGTTATTTTATCGACTTCGGGATGATGAAAGCTGGATTGGACTTTGAACTCAAAACTTAAAAGGATGAACCTGAATAGCACCAAGATTTATCCTGATGCATTATCAAATAATCAAATAACGTATCATTATAGTACCCAGCCATAAACACAAATGATTCGGACTAATGACTCGTGAAATAAACTATAGCAAATGTGTAGCTGCTCCACCTGAGTCCAAAGTTAGTTCCTTCTAATAAATGCTACTTTGAGGATACTTGGCCCGAGTGAGTGAGCCTACTGTAAGCTGGCAATTGTAGAAGAGAACAGATGGGAGAGAGACGCCCTCGATGGCACCCTTAGCAGTGGGAATGACCCAGGATCTGTGGGTTCTTTGGTTACCTCTGATTGGCTTGTCTTTCTATCGGGATATTTTGTTGTTAAAATGCTCGTGTTGTTATTGTTATTATTTACACGTTAATATTTATATGTAAATCCTTCTATCCTTTGTCTTAGTCGTGCTCTAAATGTTGTGTGCGGCCCTTAGAGCTAATAAAGAGAAAAAATATTTTAAGAACACTATGTGGAACGGCTGTTCTACCTTGGAAATATTATTTTAAAGCCTAAAACATTTTAAAAGTTTGTGAGTTTCTCTTACAAAATAAAATAAATGTATCATTTGAAAATGAATGGTTTTGATATAAATAAAATAAAACAAAATAAAATGAAGTATTATAAAAATGAAGGAATTTTCTAAAATCCAGCCTGCCAGAACATCTACTTATTACGTCTGTGCGTAGAGTGGGTTAAAATCAATTTAGTTTATGGTGTATAATTTAATAATATTTGTTATTCTTCTGCATCGTTAATCGATTCTATAATAACTGCAGTTCACATTTGGCAACGTATGAGAGAAACATTACCGGCCATGTAAAAATACTTTGCCAATATTAGGAATAGTAATAGTACTATTAGTAGGCTGTGATAATAATAATAATAATAATAATAATAATAATAATAATAATAATAATAATAATAATAATAATAATAATAATAATAATGATGATGATGATGATAATAATAATAATAATAATAATAATAATAATAATAATAATAATAATAATAATAATAATAATAATAATAATAATAATAATAATAATGGTAACAGTAATGCAATTTATTCAACGTGTTCGGAGCAAATTGGCATGACCCAAAAACTTAAGTTGATTAATAATTGCCAAACTTTGTGAAGCAAAGGGGATAATTATAAATACTTAGATCTATTATTGGTTGATATCATACAGGCAGCGCACACTTGCAATAACATTAAATATTTTTATATTTCAATGTAACACCATTGATTTCGTCGTCTGTTGAATTATAAAATATAATATTTAGTTTATCCAATCATTTTTACTAGAGTTAAGGGTCAGTATTCGTATTTGGGGTTAGTTTTTTGTCTTATAGTACTTGCTATTATTTTATTAAATGCACAATAAAGCAAAACATTCAAAGTTAATTACTAAAGAATATAATGCACTACTGTGGACCAATCAGCGTCTTTATGACTAATCCGGATCTAACTTACTGATCAAACTGATCAAACGATATTGATTTATGTCTTAGATTTAGAAACAATGTTTCTTTTTTTTTCTTCTTTCAGCAAATCATAACCTGGCAGAATGTGAGCTAAAATGCGTAAGGCACTTAGTTCTGTACTTCCTTGTTTTTGATGACTCATATCTCTAGTGGCTTATTAATTTTCATATTAAGTATAAGGTCATAATCATAATAGAAAGGTGAGAAGATGTGTCACATGATTGAGTTGTTTATTGTGTTTAATTTCATCAGATTTAGCGATGGAGTAAAAACCGAACACTGCAATAGTTTTAATCCAGCCTTCAACCGGTTCAAATATCTCTGCTGCTTTTACTAGATAACGGATATCGATTTCTTACTACATAGCACACTGTAATAGACATGATACCGGTGGTATTAATGGAGGATGTAGTGGTGGCTGGGGGATTGTGTGACGTTGATATCTTTGTGAAGAGAATCACACACTGGTGGAGTTAAGAGAGGTGAATTTGCATCAATGGAAAATCAAAGACAAATCCATATCAAAGTTTGTAAAAGAATACTGCACGGATCTCATCTAAATTAACAAGTGTATGATTTTTTAACATTACAATACACTTCAATTTTGTTGACTGGTATATTAGAAGTATTTGTGTAATTAACTCTGAAGGAAATAAAGACAAAAACAAATCTGACTGTAGTTGAAATTAAAGTGTAGAGAAGAACGAAATAAATAATGCAATGAATTTAGTGCATCTCTGTAAGCTCTTTTTACCAAAGTTAGTGATAGTCATTTATTTCCGATTCCACACAAATGCTCTGATTAAGAGAGAACAAATCGAATATGGCCATAGTTATACCTTCCTCATCTTTGTTCCAAACATCATTAGCTTACACCAGGAATTGCATTTCAACTATAGATTCTGATATTAAATTAATTATGCATGGAAGAACATCGTTGCTGTCTTTCCAAAATGTTCAGTGGAAACGAAAATTTGTGCTAATTCTTTTTATATGGCTCTGAATAGCTTAAAATATGTGGACGTTTGTGATATGATTACTCCTTATATTTGATATCTATTACATAATAATTTCAGTAACGTTCAGTGTAAGTTATACTGAATTGATGGACTTATTGCTACACGTAATACGAGGAAACAACAATAAAATGGTTTCAGAAAAAAGCCTCTTTGAATTACACGCATGGACATATACATAGAAAAATATGCATGAATGTATGTGTGTGTGTTTGTATGCGTATGTGTATCTCTCAGTTTGTGTTCCCCAATGCCACTTGACAGTCGCTGTTAATTTATTTACGATCGTGTAAGCAGCGGCCCGGCGAAAGATAGTGATACAGTCGCCTGTCACCCATCACCATATGGTGAACACGATCAATGTCTTCCTCAGTAATGGCAGTTGCAGGGCGTCCAGACTTTGGGTCATCTGCAAGAATCTCTTTTTGCTTCCTAATTTCGGCTGCCCACTTTTGCGCTCTTGATTAAGCTGGTGCGTCATCCCTTAATGTAGTAACCATATCAGTATGAATGTCTTTGGGGACTAAACCCTTTTTCTGCAAGTACTTGATAACACCACGGGACAAAATGTTGTCCATTGTTCAAGAAAATTCGTTACTAGTTACTTTTGAAATGTTCTTTGAACAGTCGGATGTCAGTTTACCTGGAAAGAAGCGCGTCAGTTATCAATAGGAAGTGCTGGAATTAATTAATGGACGAAAGATTTTACAGCTCTAGCGTCACTCCGTCATAGTCAGCCTTTAAACGTTTCGTCCCACCCTCGTATGCATATATATATATATATATATATATATATATATATATATATCATTATTAATATTATTATTAATAAATAAAAATAATATAGGTGGCTACTAAGCAAAAAAAGCAACAAAAACAAAAGGCAAATTTATAAACAAGGGTGTTAGATAGCACCAGCGTTGCTAGAAATAAGAGTTAAAAGCGACTCAATTAACCACAATAACACTAAAAGTTAACGACCTGATGAAATCGTGGGAGCGAGAAAAATAGCCAACATACCAAAGAGAGGGACAATCGCAAATGAACGCTAGTGCACTTGTTTAGAAATTTGCCTTTTGGGGTTTTCTCTTTGCTAACTAGCCACCTATATTATTATTATTATTATTTATTAATAATAATATCATTATTTATAATTATAAGCTACTACCATTTTAATTTGGCGCTAGCCTTTAACGGTTTTAACAAGCTTGTACGTGGCGGGTAACCATTTAGCCCCAGGCAGTAAGACCCAATGGGAAATATCTCAGAGTTCGAAATCATGTGAGATGGGTATATCTGCAATTTCACTTGCGATTGTCCCACGCTTTGGTATGTTGGCTATTTTTCTCGCGCCCCTGATTTCGTCAGCTTAAGTTTTAGTGCCTTTGTGGATAATTGAGTCGCTTTTGATTCTTATTTCTAGCAACATTGGTGGTAACTAGTAGCCTTGTTTATATATATATATATATATATATATATATATATATATATATATATATATATATATATATATATATATATATATATATATGTGTGTGTGTGTGTGTGTGTGTGTGTGTGTGTGTGTGTGTGTGTGTGTGTGTGTGTGTGTGTGTGTGTGTGTGTGTGTGTGTGTAGAAGGTTGACATTTTCCTATTCTCTCTCTTTCTCTACCTACCGAGACTTCACATAGGAAAGGAGAGAGACACAAAAAAAAAAGGAAAATGTCCTACATATTTGAAGACTATGGAAATATTTACAATACATTTCATTTAACTTTTTTCTTAAATTTAATTGTTTTTCTTGTTTTACTCTTAGTTGAAAAAGTCGGAAAGATTGAAACCGGTACTACCCTTCGCAAAATGTACTTCATGATAAAATTATTTTACCATTTTCTACCTTGTCTTATTTTCCTTACATATATAATAATAATATTAATAATAATATTTTATTAGCTTAAATCTGATAAGCTGTCTCCATGTAATGACTAGAGAAAATAATCTATTTTCTTTAGTCATTTTATAAGCTTTAAACTAATAACATATTATTTACAGAATTGTAAAAATCGACACTGCTTACCAAAAGACCATCGCATATACATACATACATACGTACATATATATATATATATATATATATATATATATATATATATATATATATATATATATATATATATATATATATATATATATGTGTGTGTGTGTGTGTGTGTGTGTGTGTGTGTGTGTCTGTGTGTGTGTGTGTGTGTGTGTACATATATATATATATATGTACATAGATATATATATATGTATGTATGTATGTATTTACAGACACATACACATATATATGTATATACAGATGCATGTACATATATATATATATATATATATATATATATATATATATATATATATATATATATATATATATATGTATATATAT
Organism: Octopus bimaculoides; assembly: GCF_046866305.1. NCBI lineage: Eukaryota > Metazoa > Mollusca > Cephalopoda > Octopoda > Octopodidae > Octopus > Octopus bimaculoides. The sequence goes on from NC_142932.1 coordinate 76,738,435, forward strand.
ATATATATAGATGCATACATATATGCATTCACACACACACACACACACACACACACACACACAAGGAGAGGGAAAATAGTCACACAGAGAGTGGGATACACTTAGAGAGAAAGGTGAAGGAAAGTGTCAAGCATGTAGTGGACTGATCATACTAGATGTTAGGCTAACAGTTAGACTAACCCATTGTGAATGTATGTCTTTGTAAATAATTCTATGCCACCTAAAGCAGATGCAAATCTAAGAAATTCCATTGTTATATTATGTTAGTAACAACAGTGGTATTTCTCTAGAATCGTGTCTGTTTGCTCTAAAGTCATCTCACTAACTTAGAAACAATGATATACTTCATTTAAGAAGTGAAGACTTTTACATAATTTTGTTTTATGGTTTTCTTCGTTCTGAACTAAATTTATGTTATTGTAATAAACGACCAGCGAATTTTCATTTTATTTGAGTTCATAAATTTACTTATTTATGTTTGTCTGTCATGATTTTGAAACAGAACGATGCTTATTTCGTTTTAGCTGCTACAAAACCACGTTCACAAATACAAACAAGTTCTATAAGAATGTCGCTCAATCATTCTAATTGCAGCTAACATTTCAATGGAAAAGCTGCATGTAAACAGAAGCACGCACAGCAAACATTAAATACACAAAGACATCCCATGTTTTGTGACATCAATACATTTTTACGTAAGCTTACAGAGAGTGATCTTTCAACACAGGATTCCCTTCTCTTACCATAATGAACAGCAAAAGCCACTTACAATAGCGTTTGATATTCAAATAAAATAAACGTATTCATTTGAGGACGTAAAAAGTTTCTTTAAATGATTACAATGCAGATAGATTTCATGGTTTAATATTTGGAAAATAGAAGATAAAAAAAAGATCAAGAGGTTATATTTTACACACATGCTTGGAGGTAATATCTCATGAGTTTAACAAACTTTTGCACAACTTTTCAATCTGCACTTCGAAATATTAACTGTCACGCTTTTCCCCTCTTAGCTCTCTGTCTCTATTTCGCTTTCTCCTTCTATCTTGATTTCTTTCTCACACACTGACACGCAGACACACATACGTGTATGTGTGTGTGGTGTGTGTGTGTGTGTGCGCGGTATGTGTGTGTGCGAAAGAGAGTATATTAATAAGAGTAGTGTCGGCATATTTAAACAATGATAAGTAGAAAATAAGGTATTTTATATCTGATTTCAAAGTGGCAGCATAAAAGATCTCGGCAAGAGAGGAAACTGCTCTAAGCATGGTTCAGCGATAAAATCACATATGATTGTATGTGTATGTGTGTATGTGTGTGTGTTTGTGTGTGTGCGTGTGTGTGTGCGTGCGTGCGTCTGTGTGTGTGTGTGTGTGTGTGTGTGTGTGTGTGTCGGGGTGAGACTATGTGAGAAACACGATACTTCGTGTAGTGAAGAGTTTTCAAATAAATGAACAAAATTTATACCATCAGTAAATTCTTTTATTTCACTTGTATACCTACCACACATACATACACGCCGCGCACGCACCCACATACATAACAGTCCTCAGCGCACGCGCACACGCACACACGTGTCTTTATATAGGTTTTCATTGATTATATTATTGATTTCTGTTCTATAGGTTTATCTCATCACTAACAGAGATAACGTTTAGTGCAATTATTTCACAGAAGTAGTTTGATCTCATGAAAAGTGGTTCGGCTTGTCCAGAATTTCAAAATGTTAAAAGACTATTTCATATCTTTTTATTTTATTACAACAATAGTTGATGCCGTTTAGCCCTAGGTGGGTCCTGTGACCAGGTAAAGCCACATATTAACACGTAAGATCTCGTCTTTTTCTCAGTCATATTAGAACTGATATTTAATCATACAGTATGTCTTAGTGTTTTAAAACTCTATATTAATCAAAGAGCAGTGTAGCTGGTTTTTCTGTCAGATTGTATGACTTCCAGGAGCCGACCACCCTGTCATCTTAATGACTAGTTTTTTTGAACGGTAACTAGTATTCTTTTAATTTAGAACAACATTCCTGGAACTTCTATTTTAATATTTTGTAATCTTTTTGGTTTATCGTGTTCTCTCTCTATTCAGCGTATATATTTTGGATATGAATATTCTCTAAAATTTGTAAAGTCTTGAATTTCGTGCTGTCTCATCAACATCGTCAGTAACCCGTGTTCTGGACGCATACGGGTAGTTATCCGGTTTCCATGATGTATAAGTAACCGAGATCAAAACATTCTCGGGGTGCTGTTTACCGCTGGATGGGATCGTAAAATGAAGTGTTATGTCGAGAACACAGTGTAATTAACTATGCGAATCCACCAACCAACCACTAAGTCATGTGTCTCCACTCAGGTGCAATACTCTAGGTAATAGATATGAACAATACGTCAGCTTCAGATATTGATACAACCACTATCACAAAGCGAAGAGTTTATTTCAAGAATGCTATTGATGATCTGATCATGAAAAACTTTTTAAAATGGTATTTCATGATATTTTACAGTATTGCATACTATTTGATAGTCATATCATTATCTCATCACTGCCACCTCGTTTCTCGTTAAATCGACCGTGATTTTTCCTACCATTTATTGAATGCCCGTCTAGTAACCAGTGCATGCTGATACACTAAGAAATACCTATCTCTAACTTATACTCCTCAAACATACACATGGCTAGAGTTGCAGAGTTGGTAAAAGCCATTTCCCTTCGTTTCTGAGTTGTTCATATTTTAGTCAGTTCAAATATTTAATCATAGTTTTTTAGAATTTTAGAAGTATCAAGTCATTGCTATGTGCTAGTACTGGAATAATACCTTTAACTGTGTAAATCACAATATCGACGCTTCGCTTTTCAGTTCAAGGTATTTCATTGACTCTCCATGAATGACATGCAAAGCCAATGTAGGCGGAAATTGTATGTTCTCAAATAAAGCAAGCTATATTGTCCGACACTCAACCAATTAGAAGGTAATCACCAATTAATACTATTAAATATATTTTCTTAAATATAGACTCAGACATAAATTTGTGGCGAAAAATTTCGCTTTGTAACCAGATAGTCTTGGGTCCACTCCCACTGAAAGTGGAAAATTTTGGACAACTATCTTCAGTTTCAGCCTTGGGTCGACCAAAACCGTTTGAGCGGATCTGATAGAGGGAAACTGAGTGGCTCTGGCTGTTGTATATGTACGAGGGTGTGTGTGCTAAAATATTCCTGGCTTTGAGTAAAAGAAAATACAGGCGGATCAGTTAATTATAATTTTATTCAAGATATTCCTCTCTCAGATTCACATACTTATTGCAGCGGTCTTTCAGTTTTTCTAAGTCTTGTAAAATAACTCGGAAGGTTGGGCCTCAAACCAAGCCTTTCACGACACCCTTAAAGTCAGGAATTTTTCAGCACCCCTTCGTATATATGTGTCTGTGAGTGTGTGTGCCTGTGTGCTTTTGTGTCTGAGTTTGTTCCCTCTTGTAGCTTGATGTTAGTTTGTTTACATCCACGTAACCTAGCTGTTCGGCGAAAGATATCCGATAAAATAAGAGCCAGATTAAAAAAACAAATAAGTACAAACTTCGAACTTTTCAACCAAATCCTTCAAAGTGATGCGTAACATATCAAGTAAAAAATAGATGCTATTTTCATATTTCCCATATTCTGCCAGTCGGCTTCGCTTACATCAATGACTTCTAATTTAGGCAGACTGCCAGCAATTCTGAGAGAAGATGATTAGTCGATATCATTACTCCCAGTACTTATTCTATCGGTCTCTTTGGTCGAACCGCTTATTTGCGGGGACATAAACACACAAACATCAGTTGTCAAGCGATGATTGGGGACAAACACAGACACACAAACACACACACCCGCACATACACACACACATACACACACATACACACACGTCTACCAAATCCACTCACAAGGCTTTGGTCGGCCCGAGGCTATATTAGAAGACACTTGCTCAAGGTGCCACGCAGTGGGACTGAACCCGGAGCCATGTAGTTGGTAAGCAAGCTACTTTATTTCATAATATTTACCATGAGGCAATACACAGAGGTGTCGGACAAGGAAAAACAAACATAAAAGGGTGAAGTAGCTTTAAACGATTAAAAATTAACAATGATTATCATATAGATGAGATTAAAAATGAATACATTGCTAAAAGCAATGTTTAACACGAAGGAAATGCATCCTATACCAGAGTAGGACATTTGTTTCTTTCCGTGTCTCCGTTCACTTGGTGTCAGTTACTCCCAGTTTTCTCTCCACAAGATTCCATCTTTTTCTGAATCTTTCACGTGACAGGTACCTCCTCTCCACCCTGATCTTACTGCTGAGGTGGTAACTAAAAAAGTTGACCAACCCCTGGCCAGATACGAAGGAACCCGTCACAATCCCTTTCAACCGCGTCTTCCATACTGTGTCTTTCAATATGGCTACCACGTAGAAAAAAAACAGGCCTTCCTCTCCCCGCTAAGAGAAGGAGGCGGCACAATCTCTATAATGGACTCAGCTGATAGCTGTACTCTACCTATCGATAACAAGAGTTGTTCTGTAAAAATTATCAGCCCGATAATTCCGGGCATTTCACGAATGCGTGCAAGACAGTTTCCCTATCCTGCTCGCACCTTGGACATGTCGGTGAGATGGCACTTCTGTGCCTTGACAGTTTATCACGAACTGGTAACGCCTCACGGAAGCACTGCCAAGCCAGGGATTTCTGGTAATTATCCAGGTACCCCGGCCCGAACGTTCTTCTGAACAGGCTGATCAACTGACTTTCATCGTAGCCCAGGCTCTCCCATAAGGCGTCTTCGATCCCACTATCCCGCTATAGAAATCCACAGTGGAACTTTTGTTGTCAGTATTGCCCGTCCGAGGGAGTAGCTGGAGTGCCTGACGGCACTGAAATTGCTAGTCCCCAAGTCTGAGTCTCTGCTTGATCCATGTACCAACGTCCGTTCAGGACTTTAACTGCGGGAAGTTGAAACGGACGTGCGGTGACCACACCTGCTCTACATACAGGTAAAGCCAGAGGTGCCTCAACCTTAACGCGAATTTTCGCACCTTCAGCCAAGACATCCCTAACCCGCCATTTAGCGGTTTCTGGCAGCAGACAGAGTACTTCATAAGTGGCTTTCCTCCCTTCCACAAAAATCGGAAAAGGATTGACTCCAACCTGTTCAGCCACAAATCGAGGCAAGGCACCACGGCCAGGCGGTAGGTGATAACTGACGCTATAAACATCTGCACCACCTCCGCCCTCCCTAGCAAGGATAACGGCCCATCCAGATCAGGTCTGGGTCACAGCAGTCACCTTGCTGGTCACCTCACTCCAATTCTTCTCTATCTGGAGCTCCGGACCAAACCAGACAACGAGCAGTTTAACAGGACCTTCCGTCCAACGCCCCACGACGTTATTGGACGCCATCGGCTTGCCCCTCCAGGTGCCGAGCTGCAAACTGACCGACTAGTCCTTGTTAACCTTTCCTCCTGCCACCACCTCGTAACTTTTGATGGCCTCTTCCACCACTGGAGGCTGGCTCTCATCCGCCACGATGATGGAGATGAAAAGCAAAATCAACCTCGGCGGAATTTCAACTCCCAACGAGTTATATCCAGTATATTACAAACTATATTCTCTTCCAAATAAACCGTCGAGTGACTTATTTACATTATGTTATCGCTTAATCTTATTTTGCTGTTTTTCTAACTTTATGCCTTATGAACATTTGCAATGATCGCCAAGTAAAACACTTGCAAATACAAACAGAAACATAATGCAATTCTCACTAGATACAACCACACCAAAAGTAAACATGACTAATCAGAACAAACGTGACTTTATGATTCAGTTTAAGAGAAAACTATGTACAGAAAATAGGTATGCGTAAAAAATAGACGATATATTGAAAGACCAATTTAGAATCTGCAGAAATGAGACACCAGTGTTGCAGAAAAATGATCATAAACTACTCAATTTATCTTTAACCTTTTATTTATCTATTTATTTCAGTTACTGGACCGTGGCTATACTGGAACACAGCCTGAAATGATTTAGTCAAACAAATTGCCACCATTACTCACGTTTTAAATCTTGTACTTACAGTTAATTTACGGAGATGTAAACAAACCAACGCGAGTCTTCAAGCCGTAGGAAGGACTCACGCAAACAAGAACACATACACACAAGCACGTACCCCCCACCACCACACACACACACTCACAAGCACACACACATACACACACACAATGCGCTCCCACACAGCTTCCGCCTACCAAATTCACTTCTAACAATGGATTGACTGGTCGGGGCTATAGTAGAAATCCCTTGCCCAAGATATCCTGCCGTGGGGTAACAAAGCTAGTTTCTTAACTACACAGCCATGTCTACGCCTGTCTAAGCGAGGATTTTGATTTAACTCCTAAAGAACTAGTAAATAAAATAACAAAATAAAGGCATGAATAGACAAAGGAGCAATGCAATTCTTTTTGTTATATACATATCTCCTAAATACACCATCCCAAACACAAGAAATTACTGTAGACTGTACATAGCATCTTTCGTGGAATCTGTAGCTTTTTGAAAAGTTAAATTTAGATGGATGCCAAGAGATTATCTAATGCACGAGGATAAATACATAAAACTACAGAAATATCAGATGTAGAAAAATAAGAGTTTAAAAAGAAAGACTTCATAAAGAAAGTAGAAAACAAATAAACAAAAGAAACGAAAGAACAAAAGAAATAACAATGATATAAAACAATAAAGGCATAAGCTGGGAAAATCATGGAATAAAAAGAAAAATGCCAAATATGAAAAAGAAAAATATCTCAGAATACAAAAAAAGCAGCTAAGTCTGTAAATTTCACAGAATATTGACAAACAAAAACAAAAACAAAAACGGAATTACGTTAGTGAGAAAAATATGGAAGGCCAAGTGAATATGAAATGGAAGAAATATGGAAAATAAAAAAGTTATTAAAGATAATAAAAAAGTGTACAGATGCAGAAAGAACGGAAGAGTCTACCATAGATATTAAAACATAGAAAGACAACAAGTATAGTGGCAAACGGTAATTGAATCATGTGGAAACAAATATCACCAACGAAAACACAAATAAACCAACGAAAACACAAATAAACCAACGAGGAACATTACACACACTCGCACACATACACATATTTGTGCGTACATATACGCCCAAATACGTGTATGTGTGCGAATGTGTTTATGTGTGTGTGTGTGTCCGTGTATCTGTGGATGTACGTATATGTTTACATGTATGCATTTATGTATGTAAATATATATACGTATATATCCATAGTATTTTACATACATGCATACATATATTACATTATATATATATATATATATATATATATATATATATATATATATATATATATATGTATGTATGTATATGTATATACACAGATCATTCTCTCTCTTTCTCTCCCTCTCTCCATCTCTCTCTCTCTCTCTCTCTATATATATATATATATATATATATATATATATATATATTTGTGTGTGTGTGTGTGTGTGTGTGTGTGTGTGTGTGTGTATGTGTGTGTGTGTGTGTGTGTGTATGTATGTATATATATATATATATATATATATATATCTGATCAATTGATCGTCTCGACGTAGCAACCAAATATCTATGAAATAACTTACTCTACTAATGCATTGCTTAGAGACATACCCGAAACATACCTGGCCAAGAATTTCACTGCACAAACGAGTGATTCTTGTTTCGATACCGCTGCACAGTACTTCAGACCAGGTACCATATACACTAGACAAATGAAAAATTAAATACTTCACCCCGACTAAAAGAAAAGGTCAGAATGAACAACTATTCGAAATAAACCTTGAGTAAATCCTGCTGCCATATAAGTCTAGTTCAGTTCCACGAAGCAATATAATAAATGTTGAGGTTAGAGTTACGATGAGCTTGGTCAGTTGAGCATAGTTTTGAAAAGGGAAACGAATTGAGACTGCATTTGCTTGCTGGGTGTCTTTGCAATAATAATATTTGAAAATTTGTCTATTACATTAATTTATTTTTTAGATGCTCTTATGTGTTTGTACAGTGCGTATGTTTGTTTATGATATCTTTATTTTTTTATGTTTTGTCACTTACGTGTTTCAGTCATTGGACTGCGGCTATGCTGGAGCACCGCTTTCGAGGGTTTAGTTGAACAAATCAACTCCAGTGTTTATTTTTTGTTTGATACTTATTCTATCCTTCTCTTACTGCCGACTCGTTATCTTACCTAAATGTAAACAAACCAACACCGATTGTCAAGCAGTCGTGAAGAACAAACATACACACACACACACAACACACACTTATATACATAAATACATACATACGACGCGTACCAAATCCACTCAAAAAGCTTTTGCCGACCCGATGGTATAGTAGATGAAACTTGCCCAAGATGCCAAGCAGTGAATCCGAAACCATGTGGTTGACAAACAAGCTTCTTACTACACAAACATGCCCTGTTTGTGTAATTCTAATGTTTCCATGCACATTTGTATGCATAAAAGTGTGTTATATGTATCCGCAGCACAATATATGTTCACTTACAGAAAACCAAAATTGCTTCTGACAATGGAATATGTCCGAATAAATCACTCTTTTAACTAATTTTACATTTATTGTATTTTGAAATGAAAAGGGTCAGGAAGCAGAATATAAAGTGATGCTTGTTCTAGTACCTACATTTAGACGTGCGTTCAGTTCACTTGTTGAGCATTTCAAATTGATACTTATCAAAAGTAGTTAAAAATACTTATTTTTTAGTTTAACTTAGAAATACAATACAGGTACCAGGACATTGATATGATGTTGAAGTGTCAGTAACTGATCGTGTTTGTTAATATTTTCAATACCTTTATTCTTTTAGACTCCAGATGTACTGGGAAAATGAACTTATTTGTTTTTATGTATGAAGGCGTGGAAGTATTGCACATCCCTTAATGCATCACTACGCGCGTTTACACAAATCGCATATCTCTTAAGATCACCGTCCATATCCCTAGCATGTAGTCCGTAGTATCCATATGCATTGGGTAGATCATCTTCATGGGTTCATTTATTCAGGCGATATAGCATTACTAAATGTTTAATTGAGAGTTGTTTATCACTTTTGACCAGTAAGAAAGTCTATAAAAGAATGTTGATACCGCATTCCTTTGTTCGATCTCATTTAAGGCAAATATATATATATATATATATATATATGGGTTTCGTTCAGTTTCTATCTATTAAATCCACTCACAAGTCTTTGGTCGACCCGAGTTTATAGTAGTAGGCATCTGCCTAAGGAGCCATGCAGTGGGATTTAATCCTGGATCATGGGGTTGGGAAACAAACTTCTTACCTCACAGTTACGCCTGCGTCTATAGAGAATTTAACTCGACAACTGCACAATTTCAGGTTCAGTTGCACTGTATGTTATCTCGGACAAGTTTCAAATATTGTCTCGGGCTGAAAAATGTCTTATAAGTAAATTTACTAGACTCACTCTGTGCAGAATCCCATAATATATGTCTCCCTCTGTCTCTGTAACTCTCTCTCCCTCCCCTTTCTCCATGTTTGTGTATATATATATATATATATATATATATATATATATATTGCTATTGTGGAAAACTGTCGAAAGTCCAAAACGTTGCTTTTTTAAAACACGAACAAAAAAATAAATAAATGTTTCACCATTCCATTGCAAAACCGTTGTGATACACTTTGACAATTTTTGATATCTTGGCATCTTAAGCAGCTAGAGATACGATAGTTTTTGACCAAAAGAACCGGTTATTGCTAGCAAAAATAAATACTGAAAAAACGCATTTGGCCAAATTTGGATATTCGACAGTTTGACATAATAACAACTACACACACACACACACACACACATATATATATGATTGTATATTTATATCAGTGATTACGTAAGCGTTTGTATTTGTGTCACGAACAAAAAGAGAAAGCAAATCTTTATTTCTTATCTGATTTAATATATCAGCGTTTTCCTTTATATGATTACGTATATATTTGTATATATATGTGTATAACGTCTGCTATGTATTTAGTATGTAATATGTGTTTTAGCTTTATCTAAGAGTGTACAATGTACACACACACACACACACACACACATATAGCAACAACCGGTGTTGTTTTGCTTATCTACATATACATGTAATGACAGTCGGTGTTATTTTGCTTATCGCCTATAATCTAGCGTTTCGGCAAATAGTTTGATAGAATAATTATGAGACATTCGAAACAAAAAATGTGCCGGGGTGGATTGATCGATTAAGCTCGTCTAGGCAATGGATAATGTTCTAGCATGACTGAAAACCATTGACTAAAAACAAGCAAAAATAAAAAATATATATATGTGTGTAAATATATATATATATATATATATATATATATATATATATATATATATATATACGAGTGAGTGGCCAAACGA
>NC_142932.1:76753950-76758950 GCF_046866305.1 Octopus bimaculoides
TAAGCAACAGGATATCTAGAGGTAATGCAGTACGATCGTTTCAAGTGACTTCATTTAATTGAAAAATGCAACCATTACATTAATTTAAATGCAGAGCAGTCCTCAGCTGTATAAATACATAAAATTAAATTAAAACAGATGGACACATTAGTATAATTTTACCTAAAATCTCCAAGAAGGTAAGGAGATAGACAAAGAACATGCTCTCTTCACTACAGCTAAGAAGCTGCTAAGTAGCTACTAACATGTCCATCTGTTTTAATTTAATTAAATTCTATGTCTTTGTGCAGCTGAGAATTGTTCTGCATTTAAATTGATGTAATGGTTGCATTGTTCAATTAAATAGAGTCGCTTGGAGCGATCGTACTGAATTACTTCTAGATATCCTGTTGCTTATTTGGATTTTATCACCTTATTTTAAAACAGTATGGATAATGCCGTACTAAATTCTGGTACCTCAACTTAAGTACCTATTTCATTTGAGTCTAAATTTTTGCTATATATATATATATATATATATATATATATATATATATATATATATATATATATATATATTTATAGAAAGATAGAAAGAGAGACAGACAGAAAGAAAGAGCCATGATTTATTGGTAGTATTAAGAAACGCAGACGTAGTACGCTTCAGCTGACGTTGCTGTAGTTCTCGATAAAAGAAATGGAATGTTATATTTTCAAAGCTCTGCATTTTCTGTTCAGGATTGGTGTGGAGCGGTTTGTAATGTGATAGTTCTCAGTCAGACAAAACTGAACCGATTACAATTATTAGTATATGTAGGAGTGTTGTGAAGATCACACAATTCAGTGTTGATCAACATAGCACTATTTTTCTGTTTCCAGATATACTTCGAGAAGTGTATAGCATTTTCTTTGTGACAGTTTTTGAAAGAGGTTATATACTGGAAGTGTTTAGTTTTATATGCTTTCAGAATAAATAAACAGTACTATTCCTTTACCTCTTGTTATAGTGGCCTGATACGCAATGCATTTAGTTAATAACTGACTACACCAAGCACACGACCCATTATTTTGACAGTTATCTTCTGTTTGTTTTATATTACAAAAAAGAAATCTGTTTATGCAACAAAAGGGATCTTATCGAATGATTTGTGGAATAGCTGGTCGTTATATTGTTCTTGTATTTTATGCAAATGTTTGTGGTGTAAATGCTGCAAATTGACTTTATAACATTCCTGATGGCCTGTGGATTGAATCAGATTCTATTCGTCCCTAGTATCTTTTACTTTCCCTTCTTTTTATATTTGCTATTTGTGGTGAATTATTTATATTCTATTTCATAAGGTTATGTTCTATTTCAAATGGGTGGTTTTCAAATGGTTATTCTTCTCTTTAGTGCTGTGAAAAATTGTTTAATCACAGGAGAAACAGCTCATGCGTTTACTTTATACTGCTATATCGTTTCATGATATATGGTGTGAATTGTTGGAAACTGAATATATGGAGAGAGGTTAGTTGTCAAGTTTTACATAGTGCTCATTCGAATCAGAGATTAGATTTATTGTTGTATGAAGAATTTCTCAGAGATTATGTCGGTTTCTACAGGTGAAAGTCATTGAAGATGGTAATGATATTTTCTTTCGCGTTCCTGGTTATCTATCCACTCCAACTCTTGGAAACCGTTAGACCGTTGTCTTTATACAGTTCCACAATAGTGGTGTAGCATACCCATTCTATTTCGCACAGGTGACGTAATTTTATCATTTCACAGATCTCAACCCCATAGTTCTTTAAAGAGATAAGTTATATGAATTTGTTCGATGTATAATGTATTATTTAGGTTTAACACATACCTAATTGAAGCGGCGTATATACCAGTATATGAGCTATCTTAGACCTTGGCCCAAAGAAAATACTACAACGCTGTCAAAGCAGAGTTGATAGAACAAAGCCGGAGTTTGGTCTATCGACCATTACATGGCGTATCTTGGACAAAGCCACCACATGAAATAATCGTCTTAAACGACGCGAAATATGTTTATTAGAAAACTATTATATTATAAAGACGTTCAGACACCAATAATGAAGAGAAGAACAGAACCATTATCGACGTGAAGAACAAGTATGATATACTACTAATTCTTTCTGGACACCAGAGCACAGCTGGTGTCATGCAATGCGTCAGAGGTCGGCACCTTGTCTTCTGCATCAACAACTTCGTTAAAATCCACAGAAGATCATTATGTATAAATTCTTTGATAATATTACTGCAAAACCATGATGCGAAAGTTGCTGCATGCACTAAGTATATACACACTATACACTGCAGGACTCTCTACTAATGTGTATGAGCACTTTGTATTGTATACAAAAAAGTTGTTTATAGTCACCCCACTCTCTCTGTATGTATATGTGAGTGACTTTACTGACTTTGAAGTTAAAGTAATAGAAGGCGTGTTTCAGTTCTTTCATCACACTCCAAAGGGAAATGTCAAAATGGAGATTCTGGCACAAGATCAAACCAAGTTATTCGCATTTCCTGATCAAATTGGCGTAGCGTATGCTAATCAGTTGAAATACTGTATTGTCTGATTAACCACATTTGCACTAAATACTTTACAATGTATATTTCACTCTTTTGTAACTTTTTGAGTTTAATTCTTATTGTCATATTATTATAATGAGGCATGCCTAATAATACTAATGATTTTATTTCATTGATGAAACAACATTAGGAAGAAATTGTTCATTATATCTATCTCTTCATCATTTAATTGGTATTTACTTCATTGAACCGGGGATATGAAAGACGAAGTCAACACCGTAGGGTAGAATTGGAACTCAGAACATAGAGACGTAACTAAATACTATTATCTATTTCGCCGATTGTTCTACCGATTCTGTTGACCACTAAGTTAATAATTCTGATAACAACAGCATCACCACCGTACACTAAATAGTGGTTTCTGAATTAATTAGATTAGCCTAGATTTATATATATATATATATATATATATATATATATATATATATATATATATTCATAATGCTGAACTGTTAATCCCTACACATTCTTTTTTCTCTATCCGCTTTCTTGCTTTTCTCGTCATTTTCTCCTCTCAACACTTTCTGTCAAAGAGCGTAGGTTCGGACGTCAAAGACTTTTCCAATTTTCCCGCCCATCAAACTAATATACCTCGTTGTTGTTACGTCACCTGTCTTCCTCGTTTGTTTTCTGTAAATTTGAACTATACATATATATATACATCATGCACTCGTGATTCGTATTTTTCTGTTGTACACATTTCGTGACGTCCTGTGCCCACATATGCATATATATATATATATATATATATATATATATATATATATATATATATATATATATATATATATATATATATATATATATATATATATGTATGTATATATATATATTTATATATATATAAGCGTGTTTGCTTGCTCGTCACCGCTCAACTCATGGACACGAGTAACGATTTCTTTACTGAATCGTTTCTAGCGACGAAAAATGGTGCCTGTACATCAATATGAAGCAGTGTAAGGAATGGCTTAGCCCCGGTAAACAAGCGACACCGCTCGTCAAACAAGATCTTCATCCGCGTAAAACGATGCTGTGCGTATGGTGCGACTGGGAAGGGATTATCCTTTACGAATTGCTTGAACGGAACTAAACGGTCAACGTGGAACTCTATGTTCAACAGATGGAACGACTTAACTCGGCTATTCAAGAGAAAAGACCTAATCGGCAGCATGGAGTTCTTCTGCTGCATGAGAACGCCTGCCCTCATATCGCCAATATGACCAAGGAAGCCATTCAAATGCATGGCTGGGAAGTGCTGCCACACCCGCCGTATTCTCCTGATTTTGCACCAACGGATTCCCACCTCTTTCGATCTCTTTCAAATGCTATGCGCGGAGTTTCGGTCAATATTGATGCAAAATTAAGAGCTTGGTTGGATCAATTTTTCAAGTCGAAATCGGATGATTTCTACCAACGAGGTACTGAAAATCTTGTTGAACGTTGGGAAGAAGTTGTAAGCAACAAGGGTGAATACATTATTGATTAATTAGTTGTTATTTTTTTTATCAAACCTTTTAAAAAATTAAAATTAAAAAAAAACGCAGGAACTTAGTTGCCAACCTAATACATATATATATATATATATATATATATATATATATATATATACACCGAGTGTCCATAAAGTCATGGTGCAATGCTACAAAATTACTTCACTCATAAACTTTCACAATTAGAACTGATAGCGAATACTCTCTTTCAACTTTGCTCTGCAAGGTAAGCAGTTTCTAAATGAGAAATTTCCCAACAAATGGATTGGAAGAGGTGGACCCTTATTTTGGCCTCCACGTTCACCAGATTTAACTCAACTGGATTTCTTTTAATGCGGACATGTGAAAAGTATTATTTATTCAGTTAAACCTCGATCTTTAGAAGACTTGAAAGCAATGATAACGGATGTGATTGAATGTGTTACTGAAAATCAGCTGGAAAATGTTTTCCGAGACCTACAGAATCGTATTTCTTTTTGTATTAATAATGATGGTGGACAGATTGAAAATTTACAAAACGATTAAGTTTTTTTTTTTGTTCTTTTTACAGATTAATTCTATCATACAAGAATAGACAAGGATACAGGTATTTTAAGTTGCACCATGGCTTTACGGACACCCTGTATCTATAAACATTATCTATGTGTACATGTATGTATTTGTAAGTTAAGTACAGCATATAATGCCACTAGAACAGATGCGCAATTATAGAAAATAATTAGGAAATAATAACGAATTTATCTATTAGTAATTAGCATAAATGCTGACAAGTGAATTAGAATTACCGTATCAGACTTGTAGTGTCATTGTTAATTTATAAACAATTACTATTTGAGTGTTTGGGATAATAGGATAAGTAACATGGATAAACGCAAGGCTTTTCAAACTGATCTGCAGTGTCTAGAGACATATCTGTCACTCCTGATCGT
>NC_142932.1:76763950-76776450 GCF_046866305.1 Octopus bimaculoides
ATGCATAGATGTAGTGAGAGATGGTGAGTAGAAATTGCTGTTAAGATGTACATAGAGAGAATGTTAAGGGAGTGTAGAAATAGTTTTAGATAGTGTATAGAATATAGAAATAATGTTAGGAGGTGTGTAATAATAGTGTTAGACGGTGTGTGGAAATAGTGTTAGGAGTCTCTGGAAAGAGTGTTGAAAGGATAGAAAGGTGTATAGCGATAGTGCTAGATGGTGTGTAGAAATAGTATTAGGGGTGTATAGAAAGTGTTGTATGGATAGATATAGCTTTGGTGAGGGTGTAGAATAGTGGAAATTTGTTAAGACCGATACTTCTCGGAAATTGTTAGGATCGATACTTCTCGGAAACTATAGAAATTATGTTAAAAGGTATATAGCAATAGTATTAGATGATGCGTTGAAATAGTGTCGGTGAGGGTGTAGATTTAGCGTTAGATGGAGTGTAGGCGTTAGATGGTGTATATAGAGTTGATGTTAGGTCTGTGTAGAAATAGCGTTAGGTGATGTATAGATACAGAGTGAGAAGTTGTGTATAGGTATAGAAATAATGATAGGTGATGTGCGGAAGTAGAATTATATATTCTGTGATATATGTGCTGGTTTGTTACACAAAATGTTAAATTTTCTATCAGCCAATATACAGTGTAAAGAGATCTCCGATGGTAGTGGTTGATGAGAGCCAAATAAGCACTGAAGCTAAAGAAATTCTCTCCGTCGAGCGGGTGTGGTTCTTGTTGACAACTCTCTTACCTTTGTTATAAGTGCGGTAAGTGAAACAGCAACCGTGAAAGCGCGTGGCCTAATGGTTACGGTGCTGTACCCAAGCGATCTTGCGATCACGATTTCGACTCCTCGACTAGGTGATAGCTTATGTCCTTGAGCAATGAGCAAAATAAATGGTTTGATGTTGCTCTAGTTCATTCAGCTACGAATGTGTAACCCTGCAACGGATTGGTGTCCCATTCAAGGAGAATGTAGTGACTTCGGTCCCTAATACGCCAAAAGGAAAGCGGGTAATCTGCCCGATGGGTCCTAAGACTCAAGAGGGTAAAATGCAGGGGCTGATGATAATGAATATCAGTTAAATGCATTCTATACAGCGATAAGAGCAACGATATTAGACTAGATCGATAAAAATCAGGCATCGATAAAAATCAACTAATTTTCTAGTTACAAAAGACACGCACCTTTTATCTTTTATCTTCTGTATTTTGTCATTTTATACGAATGAATCGACCCCAGTACTTATATTTTTAGGCTTGGTACTTATTCTGTCGGTCACTTTTGCCGAACCACTAAGTTACGGGAAAGTGAACAAACTAGCACCGCTTGTCAAGTCGTGATGGGGAACAAACACATACATATGCATACATACATACTTATATATATATGTGTGTATATATGTCTCTCTCTTTCTCTCTGTATATATATATATATATATATATATATATATATATATATATATATATATATATATATATATATATATATCCATAAATACACACTCACTCGCGATAGAGTTCTTTCAGTTTCTGTCTACCAAATCCACTCAAAAGGCTTTGATCGGCCCGAGGCTATAGTAGAAGACCCTTGTCCAAGGTACCACAGAGTGGGACTGAACCCGGAACCTTATGGCTGGGAAACAAGCTGCTTGCCCCACAGCCACGCTTACGTATCGTGGGTTTTGACAAGAATTTTTTAATCATTTTACTGCATAGTTTTCATGCACTGAGCGCATCTCTATGCACTTCCGATAAGTTCTGTCGCTCATTTTTGGTTTTCTACTTTCTATTGTATTAACAATATTCTAGCAAATTTCAGATGGGGGTGGAGCTACAAAGGGACTCTCAAAACAACCATAAAAAGATGTAACTTAGAACTGTGTACTTGGGAATATCTTGCTCGAGATTGCTCACTGTGGTGTAGTAATGTGTACTCTGGGCTACAACACTCAGAACCCAAAGTTATTGCAGTTTCTTTATAGTTACTAAAGAGAAGAGTGCGGCACAGTAAACAAGAGTGTCACCAGATCCTGGTTACGATATTACGTTAGCTACTTTAATTTCAGATTTTGTCAATATTGGCCTAATAAAGCACCTCAGGTACTGTAGAATAAAGTTGCTAACTTGGGGATTTTCAGAGATTTGTAGGACGAACGTCAATCTAAGCAATATGTATGCAACCTTAACTCTTGTCTCTGTGATATTGTGTTGAGCATATTTGCCTTTGTTATGTGTTTTTCTGTATCATTTATTCTAGATCATTCAAAGAGACCTTGTTATTAGAGTGTTTGTCTCTACTCCCCAGTTCCCAGAAGCTGTTCCCCTCTAATTATAAATCAATATGTTGGTAACATTTTTCCATTTCTTTCAGGTATGTATTGTTATTTGTTAGGACCGATACTTCTCGGAAATACTTGATAAAATCCTGCCGAAAACTGGTCGATTTTCCTTGTCTGAGATATTATCTGCCGTATATTTGTACCATCTCTTGTCTAAGAATACTTGATAACGTTGATATAATTACCAAGGTATGAAAGCCCAAATTCCATCAAGTCCGTAGATGTGTTCGTTCGGATCTTAGACCGGGCCGGCAGAAGCGATGTATTTAAATTTTCTTCCTAGATTCCGTATAGTCTGCAGTTACTTAATCAATACAACTTATTGTTCTGCCTTTATCTCCTTTCTTCCTCCTTCATTCCCTCCTTCTTTCCCTCCTTCTCCTCCCCACTTATCTTCGTTTTCTTCATCCCTATATCTTCTACCTTTTGATTTGTTGTTGTTGTTGTTGTTGTTGTTGTTCTTCTTCTTCTTCTTCTTCTTCTTCTTCTTCTTCTTCTTCTTCTTCTTCTTCTTCTTCTTCTTCTTCTTCTTCTTCTCTATATCTTCAACATTTTGATTTCTTCTTCATCTTGCTTTCCTTCGATTTTTTTCTTCCTTCCAAACTGTGCCTCTTTACGTATTTCAGCTACATTCTAGGCATTATGTAACAAGTGGCCTCTAATATGTCTTTTCTTGTCCATACACATTTTATCTTACCTGTTGCCCTAGTCATTATTGGTATTGTTTTTCATACTTCATATTTTATTCGAATGGTGAGATATTTGTATATGAATACTCTCTCTCTCTCTCTCTCTCTCTCTCTCTCTATATATATATATATATATATATATATATATATATATATATATATATATATATATATATATATATACACACAAACACACACACATATATGTATATATATATATATATATATATATATATATATATATATATATATATATATATATATATATATGAATTTTGAATTAGTTGAAATACTTTGGTGACATATTCTAATTTCTAAATGCAAAATTCATTGCAGTTGACGTAGAGAAAAATTCTCTCTTCTATTAAGAGGTGTAAAAACACTATATCGGCGCAGTACTTTCCTCTAGCGGTTTACTTGATGCATGTTTCTGGCTCTATAGCCTTTCTCAATGGTAAATACCGAAGAGAGGTAACTCTGAGCAGATTTAAAGCTGTAGCTTTAACTAAAAAACAGTCGACGTCAGTGACTGAGTTGTGCTAGTGAACCCTCTGATCAGAATAAAAACAGAAGCATCAGCGCCACTCAGTGATTAGGAATAAATGAAGTTTATGTTTGTAACATATTTCGACTTCTGAAGGTCAATTCACTGCAGTTAAAAAATTCTCTCCTATGGTTAAAAGTGTGAATAAACACCAAATCTGCTCAGTGCTTCTCTATAGCGCATTTCCAGAAATGTGCTTTTGGCACTTTAAACTTCCTTAAAGGGGAATACCGAAGTGCGAAAACCCTGGGCAGTTGCAACGCCGTAACTTTAACTAAAAAGCAGTCAGCGTTAGGTATGCTCTATAATAATAATGATAATAATACATACATACATACATACATACATATACATACATACATATATATATATGTATATAATTATATATACAGACAGACAAACAGGCAGGCAAGCAAACATACATACATACAATTAGATAGATAGATAGATAGATAGATAGATAGATAGATAGATAGATACATGTGAGTGAGTGGACTGCTACATATATGTGTAGGTGCCTGTATGTGATTGTTTATTTGCATTTATGTTTGCATATCGTATGCATGCGCAATATGCATATACACCACTATCCACACACACACACACACACACACACACACACACACATACACGCACACACACACACACACGCACACGCACACACATATATATGCATATATATATATATATATATATATATATATATATATATATATATATATATATATATATATGCGTTAACAGATGCAACGAAAGCATAAAAACCATCCTTCCTCTTCTTATCCTCCGTTTGGTAGTCTACACTTGATATCAACATCCTCTTTTGCTATTTTATTTCTATATTTGTTTATGGCAAGACATTGGTCTTCTGCAGCTACTAGCAGACCATCTGTTTCTGTTTTTACTCCAGAGCTTTTGAGCGATTATTGGCTTTCATTCTGGCTTTGTTCCTTTGTATTGATCATTACAGTGTATTGGCTCTGTGGGATGGTTTTCCTCTCTGGTCTCTTTATATATATATATATATATATATATATATATATATATAGCTTCCAATATATTTTAGAACTTCATTTTTTATTAGTTTTTCTAACATTTTCGCTTCTCTTGTTCCTGTATAATTTTTTTAAAAACTTTTTTTAGTCTAGTGTCTCCTTATATATAGAAAAAATATTACTTTTCTTAATTTTTTTTATTTGTTACTATCATCATCGTCGTCGTCGTCGTCGTCGACTTCATCAACATCATCATCATTATCAACGATTTACTGGTTCGAACACGTTTCAAGACATTCTTCAAAAGAACATCTGCTTGGAAAAATTTTTTTCTATCCATACAGGTTACTGGCGAAAAATGAATTTTATTTTTAAGCAATATTTATATATCTGTTTACATATATTAGAAAATGGTTACGAGAGGTAGATGAAATACCCTCTTGCAGAAGTATTTTGAAAAACAAAGAGAACTTAATAAAATAATAATAATAATAATAATAATAATAATAGTAATAATAAGCAAGGAAAAAATCGAAAAGAAATATCGTAGAAGCAACACATGCGCTTTACAAGAGGACATTAAAGATATTATGGACATTGAAAGTAGTATGAAATATTTTAGTGACATTTTTTGGCGACAACATCAAGGAAAGTCATTCATATACATTATGCCAAACGAAAATATAGGAAATATTAAATATACAGTTTATAGCAATGAAAACATACTTGCTAACATTGTTATTGACAGGCAAGATCTTAACAGGAAAAGAATTTTGTCAGAAAAGGGAGCATAAGAGCAGCGTTTTATGAATGAGTGTTTTATGAATGTCTGTCTGAGAGAAAAGGGAAAGGGCATTCAGTGTTTCCTCAAAAGTATAATTAAAGGGTCTTTCTGGCATATGGGGTTATCTGGTAGTCACCAACTATTACTTGAAATACAGCCGAGTCTGGCTGGTTTTCAAGACTAACAGTGAAACATGGACACAAATCAAACTGTTGCGCCAAATACCTGCGCTTACGGTTATAACACAACACAAGCACTAGCTTACTATATTCACCACACTCAAAATATTAGCAGCAACATTGATACGTGGCCCGTTGTCACATTTGTAACACAAAACACCTAGTATGTAAGATTAGAACTAAAACAAAATTACTCACATTCAAGATGGGACAGTGTAGACATCCATTTTGTTCCTAACGATCTTCCTCAAAAGGATTGAGCCTTTCCGGGGTTGTGCTCCGTCATTATACCAGTGGTTGAAATGCCGAGAATTGTCGTAAAACACGCTTCTTTCTCAGGACTAGAAACTAACGAATCCAACGCCCTCTCCTATAGATACACTGTATTCTCTTGCAATAATGGAGAAGCTTATAATGATAATGTATAGAGAGGGATATCAGACCATCGCTGATAGATGGAGGAAATCACAAAAGAAGTTTATTAAGGGAAAATAGAAGTCGTGGAAGACACTGGCGGATGGAGTGACTTGCTTAGCTCATAATAGAACATCTTGACATTTTCTTTAAACTTGATCTACCTAAACTAATAGCTCCTGTTGTTGAAGATCCTAAGTCTCTGTATTTTTCTTTCAATTTGTTAGTTCTGTGTCTTTTTAGGTATTGCTTTACCAATCTTTTATTTAATATTAAGGTTTAGTTCCAGTTGTTCACTTTTTGTTTCTTTCACTCAGGAATCATAGCTCTCCTCGCAGTTTTCAGACTGCAATCCCGATTTTCTCCTTCCTGTTTGGTTGTTTCAGTTTCTGTCTCTACAGGCATCTTGGTCTCAATATGTTGCTCTTGTTTGATGCATTTCGGTCACCATTATACATTTTGTGGGTTTCAATCTTTTATGTCTATCTTCGTGTTTTACACTCTCAATACTTGTCTTATTAGGTATTGTTCTATGGGCACTGTTTGTGTTTAACTGGTGTAGTTTTCCTTTTAAGTGCTAATTCAATTTCTGACTTTTGTTTGTTTGTTTTGAGAATGTACCTCAAGACAAACAGCGCGTGACTTTGAAGGTGGGGCCCTGTTGGAATTTTCTTCAGGACGAGTAGCCCAATCAAACTGTCCCTGAATAAGGATTGTTTAAGGATGTTGAATAAAATGCTTGTTTCCAAGGGTGAATTATTCAAACCCCAAATAATTCCTCTCAACATATGGCTATGATGCTCACCGCACTACTTCTGCTCATGACCAGAAAAGCACATGTCGTCAGGCACTAAGGGACATGCTCAACTGGTTAAAGTCAAGAAACTGACAAGTAAATCTGTGGTATTGAACAGAATATTTGGTGTTGTCCATTCTTTTATACCATGATGCTTCCCCCACTACTGCTCATGATCAGAAATACACATATCGTCAGCCACTGAGGGACATGCTCAACTGGTTAAGGTCAAACAACTGACAAGCAGTGTTGTGGTATCAAGCAGAAAATTGTTAGTGTAGCCCATCTTTTACACCAAGACAAAACATGTGCATGCTATAACTTCCAATCTCTTAGGTTCAGAAACCATTAAAACCACTGTCTGGTACTGCATCAGGGCGTTTAAGGTGTTGAGCTGGTAGAATTGTTAGCACGCCAGGCAAAATACTTACAGGCATTTTGTCTGTTCTTACTTTCTGTGTTCAAATTTCGCCGAGTTCGACTTTGCCTTTCATCCCTTCGGGGTCGATAAAATAAGTACCAGTTACGCACTGAGGTTGATGTAATCGACTGGTCCCTTCCCCCAAATTTCAAACCTTGTGCCTATAATTGAAAGGATTACCAATGTTGTTGTTGTTGTTGTTGATTTTTTTGAGATTAATACTATTATCATCCTTGCAGTGATCCATGCAGCGCTTCTGTGTTCACGATGTGATTCCAGAGGAGACAGATACTACGGTGAATGCGAACAGTCACCTCCTACTCCCTCGCCATGTCCTGAAAATAATGCTAATTTCTGTTCCATAGTCAGAGAAACAAACGATAATGGTAAGAGTTGTTCTGCTTCTATCAGTGTATTTATTTTTAATCTGTATAATCTTATCTAAATTTTATTAGCGATAATATAAATTATATTTAAGCTTGACTGAAAATACTGTGTGTTTTGTTGTTGAAATCCCCAAACAGATGATATGAAGAGTGATAACAATTAACCTAGTTGTCAATCATCATTCCAGTGGTGTACTATGTACTTTTTCCCTGTACACATCCTGTTCAAAATAAATTAACAAATAACTAATCTTTAATAGAAGACGCGTGACCTAGTACTTACGGTGCTGCGCAATCGATCGCAAGACTGTGGTTTCGATTCCCAGACGAGTAGTCATGATGGGTATATTGTGTTTTTGAGCAATGAAAATACTCTTCATTTCGCGTTGCTCCAGTTCACTTAGCATCAAATCAATAACTCCCGAGAGGCCGGATTCCTGTATAAGGGGAAATCAGCAATACGCCTTGGAAACTGGGTATCCTATCCTTTGAGGTCTTGAACTCAAGGCAGTAATGCTCAAGGGTTGATGATGAGGATAGTGATGAATCGCCAAATTCTTTAGAGATATCTTTACAGATTTATGCAGTAGTATGCACTGTCGGACTCTGTAGTATTTAATAGAATCGATTTTGGCATTAGTGAGAAGATATTTGTTAACCATGTCATCTATCTATGTTAGCTATTTGTTAACTATGCCGACAGCGGATAAACATCAAAGTAACTGAATATATTAATAATCTCAGAGTACTATTAACTTCGTTTTACTGTTAAATGCACTTACGCACACCAGTGTGAAACACACGGCTCGATAATGTCATATATGAGTACTTTAGTTATTTCTGATCGAATAAATGCTGTCGGGCGAACTAAATTTATGAGGTTTCGTAATTAAATATTTAAATGTAGTGATAGATTAGAGAAAATACTGAGTGGGTTAGATAAACATAAATGTCAGATAGCAACTTGCAATCTTTGTAACTTCTGTTAGGGACCATCTTCTCAAAAGGAAACTCCCAAAACAAAGTCTGAAAACAGCCAGGATATATATATATGGAAACATATTTAGCTGTACGGGCGGTCTTGTAACATAATGTCTAGTTCACAGCATTTTTGATCGTTGGGTTTCATTTCACTGAAACTACTAATATAAAGTTTTATAGATATCAGTCGAGAACCTTAGGTGAGGCAGAAGTGATACACAGAAAAAAAAAATCAATTTTCAGAACAATCCGTCACAAAGAAATCTCTATAAAATGCGGTGTCCTTTTGTGTCAGGATGTTTAAAATGATTTTTGTTCTCTTTGATACATTTGAAAAATTCTCACCTGTGGTTTCCAACTCCATCCGAACTTTGTGTACAAAAGATCTAGCAGCATTTAGAAAGCTGGCAATTTCCAAATCGCTGTGTTCCGCACATATGGCCACAACAGCATGATTGCATGTCTTTTCATTTCTTGTGTTCGCATTTTGTATACCATGGGGAATCTGGAAAAATACTTTTATTTGGTGTGAGAGAGTAATATATTAATAAATTGCCCTCAAATACCACTCACATCTTGTATTTCATTAATTTTATATATTAGATGAGGAAGTGAGCTGGAAGAATCGTTAGCCGGTTGGACAAAATGCTTAGCAGCAATTCGTTCGTCATTACGTTCTGAGTTCAAATTCCGCCGAGGTCGACTTTGCCTTTCCACCTTTCTGAGCCGATAAAATAAGTAACAGTCGAGCCCTGGGGTCTATGTCATTGACTTAACCCCTCTCCCAAATTAACTTTGTGCCAAAATTTTAAACCAACATTGTTTATTACATGGAAATAGCAACGAACCGCTTGTCATTCTTCTGTATCGAACTTTTGCTTAAAATTATGTTATTTAGATTTTGAAAAGATTTTTTTCTATTAATGCAGTTTTATTATTATAATATAATCTATCGCATTATATAATTTATAGTGTTGTATAATTTATAGTTATGTATATTATCAGTGATAGTGTTATATGATCTAATGCAGAATTAGTGACGTCATATATGATTGGCTGCTCATGTGAATGCATGCAATGTTTATCTGTAAGAATTTTTTTTCAAAGATTCCACTTCTTATAGATGATGATCTGAATCTAACAATACAAAGTTGCGACAACTAAAGATCCTATCTCTTACAGATCAATTTAATTTTAGTGATTGAAGACAAAATCGATTAATCTTTGTGAGATGGAAATAGAAAAGACAATTGCTTTAATAATCTATAATTCAAGCAAAAATACAACGAAAGAACAAGCATTGAAATAATAAGCATCGAGTTGATTAACGAAAACATGTCTGAAAATGAAACGTTAGAAAAATTACAATAAACATTTAGATAATTAATGATGTTGTGGTAATTAATGAAATGATAAGTAATGAAACAATAAACAATGAAACAATCTACTGTTACTGATGAATTTATTCTAAACTGAAGCAATATATTATTGCTTTTACACATAGAAAAAATAGACGTATGTGGATGTGAAATTTACCCGATAGATTCTTAGGGAGGTTTCTATGATTTCGTTTCCATTTAAATTATTATTTTCGGCAATCAACATAATTCTTCAACGTATAACCGCAATCCTGTACATTATTGAAGAAATATTTGTCAATTCTTGAGAGCTTTCATTGCTTACAACGGTTGGTGGAGTTAGGGTATTGTTTTTAGTCCGTTGTTCACATAGTAGTTAGGTGAACTGGATTATTTGGAAGTTAAGTGTCGTTGGAGCCAATAGAGTGATGCCTGAATGATAGAAGTATGATACTAGCCTGCTCCAAGGAAAAGAAGTGATAGAAAGAGACTATACAGTACACCTATAGGTTAGAGGTTAGATTGTATCAATCCATTAGTGACTGAATTCGAAGTAGTTGAGTGGTCCTTTTCTGGATGCTGTTCAAGCTGGAGGTTTGCGTAGTACCACCACCGTCCAAGAAGTGAGGGTAGTATTTCTTCGTCGTCCTCACTTGAGTTTTACAGAGTGTTTGCAGCCGTTAGTAGCTGAAATATTTCCTGTCCCCAGAGAAATAAGCTAGTCTTTCAGATGCAGTCCTAGCGCTGCTAAGGATATGCTTTTGCTAGGAGAAAGCCTTGATGATAGTGCAGACCAATATTTGGAGAAACTAAGGCGGGGACCTGGCAAAGTCGTTACCACACCGGACAAAATACTTAGTGGCATTTCTTCTGACTTTAGGTTCTAAGTTCAAATGCCGCTGGGGTCAGCTTTGCCTTTTATCACTCCAGGTTCGATAAAATAAGTACCAGCTAAGCACTGAGGTCGATTTAATCGACTTATCCCCCTCCACCGAAATTGCTGGCCTTGTAACAAAATTTGAACCCAGTAATTGGGAAACTGTTGGGAATGTAGCTGTGTACCATTCCCGTTTAGTGAGGATGTGGTGTGGTAATCGCTTCCTTATATGAATAGTGCTTTGTTTTTGTGGGGAAAGTTTGGACCAGAAGAAACAAGGTTGCCATAGGGCTCCTTAAGGTTTCACTTGCGGTTTCCATTTATGAAGCTAATGCAGGTTCGATTTGCGGTGTCTACTCTGCGTGTGAATGGTGCGTGATTAGGGAAAATTAGGCAAGATTAAAGGGTCGAGGCGTCTGAATACAACTATATTTTGTACAACACTGCGCCAAATAAGTTGTTTATATATTGAGAGAAGGGTAGTGTATATCAGATATGAGAGCATAGGGGCGTATAGTTACATTAAATATGACTGTATATGAATATATGGGTTTATTAGATATGAGATCCAATTTGACCACTCAATCTATTCAACTATGAATATTAAGTACATTGCGTTGAGTCACGCTAAAATGTCAAATTCAGCGCTTTCTAACTTCATAATTATTAAAGAATATATGCTTATTTTAATTGTTTACTTGGAAAATACTGTAAGTATAAAATATGTGACAAAAGAAACACAAAAATCTTTATAATATTATTTATAATAAATTTTAAATCTGTGTGATAAAAATTGGACATTGGTCGTTAATGGGTTAACGAGAACGATTTTATCGGACCAGGAAGAAATAATGAAGTAGTTAATATCGGTTATATAATATTGAATAACTAGCCGATTGTATAATGCATAATGCATAATCATAATGAGCTTGTCATTAGTTCCTTAACAAGTTATCAAGGGAATTGAATTTGAATTACATTTGAGTAAATATGCCCCATCCAACCTTATATAAATAGTTTCGTTGTTATTGTTGTTTAACATTAGGCCTAAAACAACATACATAATAGGATCATGTTCTATAAAGGTATACATTGCAATAATATTCTTGCTGATATTTTCGTTATTTAGCCCCAGGTAAGCTGTTTGATCAAACCCATGATTAAACACATTCCGCCCGTCACCATATCATCATGCATTGTAGTAGAGTAAACCTATAACTAAGTTAATGGACGTTTTCTTCCTATCTGGTTACAATTATTTATAGAAGATCGAGTAACCACAAGAGGCTGCTTCATTGGCTTAAGAGGTCCCCTAGTAGGTTCCGGTTTTGAAATCTAAATCTGTATATGTTAATATTTAGTAGTTATTTATTGCACATAGACACATACAAACATACAGACTTAGCTCGTGTATGCATGTGTATGTGTTGTGTGAATGTGTATATTCTCCATCAATCTCAGTGTGGAATATACGTGTGCGTATGTATGTATATGTTTATGTATGTGTATATATATATATATATATATATATATATATATATATATATATATATATATCGAGAGAGAGAGAAAGTAATGTAAAAACATTACGGAGGATATATTATAAACAATAAAGATTATTTATGAATATATCAATGGCCAAACATGTTATCATAAAATATAAAGAAGAAAAGTGTTTATAATTATGAACGAACATAGCGCAGGAGTAGCTGTGTGGTAAGTAGCT
>NC_142932.1:76778950-76843950 GCF_046866305.1 Octopus bimaculoides
T
Organism: Octopus bimaculoides; assembly: GCF_046866305.1. Taxonomy (NCBI): domain Eukaryota; kingdom Metazoa; phylum Mollusca; class Cephalopoda; order Octopoda; family Octopodidae; genus Octopus; species Octopus bimaculoides. Next base: position 76,778,952 of record NC_142932.1, read on the forward strand.
AATAATAATAATAATAATAATATTAGGGACAAAATCCAAAATTACAGGTAAAAAACTCAATTAAAATCAATTTATAAAAAATTAAAATTTATTGTGCTTTTAATTATTAATTTTTCTATATGTGATAGTGGATTTTCATCGATGAGTTCTTGAAAATTGGTTATTTTCCCTAAAACTATATATATTTTATATATATATATATATATATATATATATATATATATATACATACATACATATAGTAATGCTGATGAAAATAAGGAAAAATAGGACTCAAAATATGAGTATATGTAGATTTTTATTTATATTTAGCAGAAGTAACAAAATGACTCAAAGTACCAACACACGGCCATACCGTGTCATCGCCCTCAAGGGTTAGCAGTCGAACAAATTGATCCCCGTACTAAGTTTTTAAAATCTGATACTTATATTATTAGTCTCGTTTGTCAAATCGCCAAGTAATGTGGACATAATCAAACCAACGGGCTTCGATTCAAGGGGAGTGGGAAGCCTGGACCCAAAAACACATTCGGATCTCGGTGTAGTTTAAAGTCAGAGCATAACGCATTGAAATAAATACCGCAAAGCACTTCTCCGACGCTCTAATGATTCCGTCAGTCCACCAACCTAATATCACTATAAACAATGGTTACAAATTTCGGCACAGGACCAGCATTCCTTTTTTTTTTTTTTTTGGCAGGGGCGGTTAAGTCGGTTACATCGATCCTAGTATTCAAGTAGTATTTATTTCATCGATACCGAGGATGAAAAGCAAAGTCGACCCGGGTAGAATATGAACTCAGAACGTGAATGCCGCTAAGCACTTCACCCGTCGTGATAACAAATCTGGCAGCTTGCCGCTTTAGCATCAGTATTAATAATAATTTGAAACTTTGGCACAAGGCCATCAATTTATGGGAGTGGGTATGACGATTACTCAACTGGTACTTATTTTATCGGCCCTGAAATGATGAAAGGAAAAGTCAACCTCGGCGGAATTTGAACTCAGAACGTAAAGAGGGTTGAAATCTCGCTAAGCATTTTGCCCGGTGCGATAACGATTTTGCCAGCTCACCACCTTAACATCAGTGCTAATAATCCTTTGTACTAAAGGCACAAAGTCTGAAATTGTGTGTGAGGGCTGGACAGTCGATTACATTGGTCGCAATACGCAACTAGAACTTCATTTATCGACACCGAAAGGTTGCAAGGCAAAGTCGATCGCGGCGGAATTTGAACTCAGAATGTAGCAACAGGTGAAATACTGATAAGCATTACGTCCAGCGTGCTAACGATTCTGCCAGCTCGCCGCCATACACTTCAGTATTAATAATATCAGCAAATACTTATTAGAAAGTATCAGCTTTCTTTGTGATTTATTATTCAAACGTGGCTTCACTGAGTTAAATTTTGTCTAAATACGTCATTGAAGTTCTTAATTGTTTTACAAATTTCTTTCTAACATTTTAAAAATCAATACTTAAGAACTGCACGTCTTTTGTGTGACTGATCTCGTTAAAGGCTTAAATATTTTGAATGATACAGGTTAACATTGTATTGCTTAGAAATAATAATGCAATTACGTATCTGTTACTTCAAAAATGATTTGTAATAATCTATACGCAAAGCTAAAATCAATCACTTTGAGAGCTTTCAAGAAAATGAAATTATGGGTTGTCAGCTATTTTCTTTCGGTAAATGAAATAAAAAAAATACTTCCGAGCCAACACGAAAATATGAAAATCGTAAAATTAGACATTACGCATTTGGTGTATGTAGGGAAGTTATACTTGAAATTCATTGAAATTATATATACATGCATACATACATTTATAGGAATATATACATTTGTGCATGGTGTGTCCATGTATATATATATATATATATATATATATATATATATATATAAGCAATGTTAATTCTCTAAATGAAGTATTAACAGTAACTGCACGATAAAGTGTAGTATATTGCCACTTAAGTGTGGCTGACCCCTAGGGGTGGATGTTACTGTTGCTTTTAGCCCCAGGAGGACATCTCCTCCAGCTGGCTTATCGACACACGACTGTGTCCTGTTTGCCAAGGGAAGTTATCCCTCTCACCACGATCTGCAGCACGAACGGATCCGGATTTCAGGGTTATTTACATATATATATATATATATATATATATATATATATATATATATATATATATATATATATATATATATACATATATATATATATTTATATATACATACATACATATATATGTGTGCGTGCGTATGCATGTATATATATATTTGCATATATATATATATATATATATATATATATATATATTTATATGCATGCAATTTACATATATAATATATATATATATGCAATTTATAAGATAAAAATCGATAATAAATTCTTATATATTAATATATACTGTATATATGTTATATCCATATATATATCTATATATGTATTTTTATTTATTTATTTATGTGTTTCAGCCAAGTGGCTGCGGTCATGCTGGTGCACCACCGTGATTTTCACGTTCCTTGCATGGCTTTTCTCCCCCACCTGACATGGTCCAATCAAGAGTTTTGATGGCACATCTGGTGTATAAGAGAATTTGACACAGCTGCAGTAAACTGCGTCTCATTACGAGCCATTGGTTCGTCTGGTATCGTGGAGAGGAAAGCGTCAAGTTTTGTCTTGAAGACCTCCGCATCCATGTCTTGCATGTCTCTCAAATGTTTTGGCAGGGCATTGAAGAGCTGAGGTCCTCTGAAACCGAGGCTGCTGCAGTATCTCGTTCTTATGTGAGATGCAGTGGGCGGCACCTTTGGCACCATGCAGTGGCGACCCGTGTGGGCATTCCTGTAGTACTTGATACCAAAGTTTGGCACCAGTACTTCCAGTATTTTCCATATGTATATTATTACATATCTCTCCCGCCTGCGCTCCAGGGAGTAGAGACCTAGTGCCTTCAGTCGCTGCCTGTAGTTCATCTGTTGGACTGTGGCGATCTTTTTTGTATAGTGCCGCTGAATTGCCTCGAGTTCTGCTGTCCGCTTAACACTGTGTGGTGACCACAACTGAGAGCAATAGTCTCGGCGGCTCAGAACAAATGTCTTCCATAAAATCAACATGACTTTTTGATCCCTTGTACGGAAAGTCCTCAGTATCCACCCTGCCAGTTGTCTGCACTTTGCTGTCAACTTGACAATGTGCATGTGAAATGATGCATCACTACACATGTTGATACCCAGATCTCTTACTGTTTGTGGTTCTGGGATTGCAGTACCTCCAGGCTCTGTGTATGCCAGTTGGGAGGTACTTGTGGTCTTGTAGCGCAGTACTTGAAATTTTTTTGCATTGAACTGCATATTATTTTGCTCTTCCCACTCATATATTGCATTTTGGTCATTCTGCAGGCTTACAGTATCATCAGGATTCTTTATTGCCTGAGATATCTTTGTGTCATCAGCATAGCTAGTGACAGTGGCTCTCCGAGTGACCGTGGGCATGTCCAGAAGGGCCACTATGAACAGTAGTGGCCCCAGAACAGTTCCCTGTGGAACACCGCTCAATATTTGTGTTTCCCTAGATAGTTCTCCATTGGCTGCAACTGTCTGACTTCTACCATTCAGGAAGTCATACAGCTACTCTCCTAATTTACCAGCTATGCCAAGGTTTCGCAGCTTGTGACATATCAAGCCATGATCAACTTTGTCAAAGGCTTTTGCAAAGTCGAGATATATCACATCAACATTTGAATGGTCAAGTAGCTGCTTCAGGACCCAGTCATAATGCTGCAAGAGCTGCGTGAGGCAGCTTCTACTTGGACGGAAACCATGCTGGGTCTCATTCAGCAAGTCATTTTCTTCTAGGAACGCAATCAATCTCCTTCTGACAATTCGTTCCATGACTTTGCTAATATGTGAAGTCAGAGAGATGGGCCTGTAGTTTCCAGCCTCTGCTCTGCTTCCGCCTTTATGGATAGGACATATGGTGCCTTCCTTCAGCTTTTTGGGAAGTTTACCATTTGCAAGGAAACTCTGAAAGAGTATCCGGAGTGGTCCTGCTAATTCTTGTTTACACGACTTTAAGAGGACAGCTGGGAAACCATCGGGGCCAGTTGCCGAATTTGGGCTCATTTCATTTATGGCAGCTATCACATCTTCCTCTCCAATGTCGATGTAGGTAATGGATGCAGTCCCCTTCTGCTGAGTGCTATTGTCAAAGAAATCAGCTGCGTTCTTTATCTGCATGTGACTCAGAGGAGAGGTGAAGACACTCTTGAATTGTGTACTGAGCACTTCACTTATCCATGTGGGATCTGCAGTCAGTGAGCCATTAGGCAGGAACAGGGGTCCTATCTTATACTGCACCGTAGCAGTCTCCTTTGCAAATCTATAGAAAGCCTTGGGGTTTGTTTTTATGCTTTCTACTGCTCTCTTTTCCTTCTCTGCTCTCTCCTTTTCATGGGAGAGTTTAATTTTGTTTTCTATTTCTAAGTGTTAGTTTTAATTTAGCCCTTTTCCTATCCTCCAGTTCTCTATTTAACTGGTTTGAGACCTTTGTTCTGTGTCTCATAAGGATTTTCCTGTCTCTAGGAATTCTATTGGCATGTTTGCTGGTCTTTCTATATGGCACGTATTTGGTGCATATGTCTTGTATGGTTGACATAAAGTGACTTAGTTTGAGGTCATTGTCTTGTATAGAAAGGCTGTCATGCCAGTTTTGATTTCGAATCTCTCTGCGAATTGACTTCCAGTCCGCCCCGTGGAAATTCAGGTTGGATATTGCTTGAGTCCTCCTGGTGGGGTGGGTTGTCTAGGACCATACATAGTTAATTCTATAATGTTATGATCTGAGAGAGATGTGGGCGTTATTTTCACATTATGGATTAGGCTCACGTTGTTTGTGAAGCAGAGATTCAAAATATTGCTTCCCCTGGTTGGTTGGAGTATCACTTGTTCCATGAACAGCATGTTGGATAGTTCTAGCAATGATTTTGCCTGGCTTTGTTCATGCAGTGACATCCCAGAGAGGATGTGACCTTCAGGCCATTTAATATTTGGGAGGTTAAAGTCGCCTAGGAAAAGTATATTGATGTGTTGGTCCAGATTTGTCAGGACCTCTTCTATGCGTCTGAGGCTGTCCTCAAATTTACTTTCCTGCTTTGCGGTATTTGGTGGACGGTATGTTGAGCATACAACTACATCAATTTGTTTTATGTGTACTATTAAAGTATCACATACAGAGTTTGAGTGTGATAGTAGTAGTAGGGGTGTGACATCTTCTCGGATGTACATTGCAACTCCCCCATGACTTCTATCCCTTCTGTCTGTTCGGAGTACGGCATACTCTGGTATATTTATCTCCGCATCTGCTATATTAGGTGTTAGATGCGTTTCGGTAAGCACCATGCATATTGCTTGATTGCATGTTGCTAGGTCTTTCAGGTATAGGAACTTGTCTTTGCCGCCTGTTCGTAATAGGCCCCGGATATCCAGTAGGAATATGGGTGTGATATCTGTGCAGGGGTTCCTGGTGTTAGCGGTGGCCATCCCTGATCCATCATCTGTGGTGGTCTTGGACAATGGTTCGTGTATATGCATAAATATATGCATATACATACCTATATATATATATATATATATATATATATATATACATGTACATATATATATACATACATACATATATATGTGTGCGTCCGTATGCATGTATATATATATATTTATATGCATGCAATTTACATATATAATATATATATATGCAATTTATAAGATAAAAATTGATAATAAATTCTTATATAATTACATATACTGTATATATGTTATATCCATATATATATATATCTATATATATATAACTATAAATATATGCATATACATACCTATATATATATATTTATATATATATATATATATAGGTTTGAAAATGCAATTCCAAATCTTCTTTCATATATATTTCCACTCGTGCAGTATCTTACAACTTTACTTTGTTATATATATATATATATATATATATATATATATATATAGGTTTGAAAATGCAATTCCAAATCTTCTTTCATATATATTTCCACTCGTGCAGTATCTTACAACTTTACTTTGTTATATATATATATATATATATATATATATATATATATATGCTGTATTTTCTACTATCACATGTCTTAGTATTCAATACATGATATTAGTTTCTGAAGTTATCACTTTCATTACAAAATAAATGGCTATGCCACATATATTTTAGTGAAATTTTATAGCTGAATAACCGAACTTAATACCTGGAAAGCGATATACAGGGATATGACTAAATACTTCAAATCGTCGTTAGCTGTTCTACGGATGCTAGAACACTCCCGTTTCGTACAACATTAAGTATTATTAGCAATAGGCTATTTGTATTTCGTAGATAATCTTGTGTACCAGTAAATTCACACATACCATTTAAATTCTCCAGAAATGAGTGCATATTATCATTGCAAATGAGTGATCTATCAAAAGGGGCTACACATTTCTAATGTCAAAGTAAGCCACACATATTCATGAACGTTCCATCACATTAAATAAATGCTTAAACATCTCGGCAGAAAATTATAGTTCTAGATACCATCATTCACTATTAATGGCAATATATTTAACGTAGCCTAAGAATTCTATTCCTTCGACATTATTCATTACTCTATTGATTGTAGAAAGCTTAAATACTTGTCTGGTTTTGTAGATCTGACTGTTCCAACTTATATTGATTCGCAATACATTCAGCAACAACTGAGCAGGTCAGAATGTCAAGAGATCGTACAATACAGACATCCGTCTAATTATTTAGAATCAACATTTAAAATTATTTTGCAAGATGTATTAGCTCTTAGTGGTTGTCACTGACAAAGGTTTTCTGAACAGCCAGATAAAGATAAAGTATTAGTGGTATTTCTTTCAGCTCTCTACGTTCTGAGTTCAAATCCCTTCGAGTTCAACCTTACCTTTCATCCCTTCTGGGTCGATAAAACAAAGTACAATTCAAGTAACGGAAACGATGTAAATTATATTCTCCTCCCTTCAAAGTTGTTGGCCTCGAAAATTGAAACAGCACGGGGTCCCATTCTGATGGATTATTATGTTCTCAGTCACTTATACCTCACGGTCACCAGGTAGCTAATCTTATCAGTCCTAGAGATCGGGGAGAAATAATAACTTATCATAGCACAGCATTTCATAGAAAGAGAAAGCAAATAGACAAGCTTTAGCGGATTTCGTTTGTGGCAGTCTGACAAAAATTCATCAGATTCAGTTTAGTTTACAAAACAATAAAGCAACGAGCTGGCAAAAACATTAGGGCGTCGAACACATTGCTTAGTGGCATTCCTTCCGGCTTTTTACGTACTAAGTATAAATTACGCCGAGGTCAACTTTGCCTACCATCACTTTGGAATCCACAGAATAAATACCACGCAAGTACTAGGCACCATGTAGTTGACTTGTTCCTCAACTCAAATCTCAAATGAATCAAATTACACACAGTTTTACAAGTCTGTATATACACATACATAGACATTGATAGGTGGATAGACAGATATAAATAGTTATGGATCAATATGTAAATATACACAAAAGTATATATATGTGTATATGTAACTCTTTAACTCGTTTTAGTTTTAAAGTTGCTGTCATGCTGGTGCACCATCGTATATATATATATATATATATATATATATATATATATATATATATATATATATGCATTTACTATCAAACAGTGAGGATCTGTACTCAAAACTGCATTGGTGGATAAATATTCTTTATGTGTAGGTTGATAGGTCTGCCAATGGTTTCACGTAAAGAGGAATGTCTTAACATTTAACAGGCCTTCCTCGTGGACATGTTAATACTCGTCTCCGTTTTGGAGCCAAGTGACAGATGGGTAGCCGGATGGATTGTTGAGTAGCGATCGTTCCGGATCTTTAGAACTGAATTCAGACCTTGCCGAAGTCAATTTTGCCTTCCGTCTTCTGGAATCAATAAATAAAGTACCAGTACCTTACAAGAGTCGGTTTTTCTCTTCTGTTCTTTATTCTTTCTATCAGTTAGCCTGTCTTCTGGAAGAAAATGACTGTGGTAAGGGCAAAGGAATTGACTCTACAGCGTTAAAAAAGACGTGTTATGCCGTGTGTCACGAAGGCGCGCCGACGAATCCACAAAGTGTTCAAGAGGCTAATACTTGATACACACAGACACACACTCACACGCATACACACATGCATAAATATACACACCATACATATTATATATATATATATATATATATATATATATATATATATATATATATATATATATATATATATATATATATATAATATGTACATATACATATACACATACATATAAGGATTCAGATAGAATATGGTACTTGAAAAGATATACACCAGGTAGGGTCACCACATAATAAAATATTCCGATCAAATACAATATTCCAATTGTGTACACAGGGAAAATCAACGGTAGTTAGCGCTTAGGGGCTGGTCCAAAGCACACGTCACGTTGATTGTACGTTGTCTGTATACTCGAGGGTGTCCGACGTGTCATAATTCCCCATAGTGTATTATTATTATATATATATATATATATATATATATATATATATATATATATATATATATATATATATATAGATATATATATATATATATTAGTATTATTATTATATTTATTTTCTCTAAGTTAATAATTAACTCCGACAAAATAAATTGGTTAATAGATACCAGGGTAGCAAAGATCACAAAATGACTGTGGTGTAACTCCTGTTTATGAGGTAGAAATTCCTTGTTATCTTGGGTACTTGAGTAAATATACAAATTTAGTAAATGGAGTGAAACGCATATGTTAACCGTAAGACATTTTAACCGAATTCGGTTAAAATGTCTTACGGTTAAGCTGGTTCCTATGTATTTCCCTGAAGAGAAGATTACATCCTTATCAACATCACCTATTCCTTTAGAAGGTACAATTTGTAATCTTCGAAACATATGTTGGAAATAAAAGAATTCATTTAACATATGCGTTTTACTCCATTTACTCCATTTACTAAATTTATATATATATACATATATATATATATATATATATATATATATATATATATATATATATATATATATACATACATACATACATACATACATACATACATACATACATACATACATACATACATACATGTATAAGTTATACATATATATTTATGTGTGTATATATGTATTTCGTTTGTAAAAAACAAATCCGAAAGAAGAAGCACACTCTAAGATGTTAAGCAGTATATATTTAATCCCTCCGAGTTCAACCTTACCTTTCATCCCTTCTGGGTCGATAAAATAATGCACAATTCAAGTAACGGAACGATGTAATCTACATTCCCCTCTCTTCAAAGTTGTTGGCCTCGAAATTTGAAAGTGAACGGCGTCCCATTCTGGTACCATGTTGTGGGACTGTTCTCAAATCTCATTTGTAGCAAGAGCTTCTTAGCCACACAATGGTACCTCGCATAATCGGAAGATATATTTTACGTTTATCTAAAACTATTGTTGTTGTTGCACTCCGTCGCTTACAACGTCGAAGGTTCCAGTTGATCCAATCAACGGTACAGCCTGCTCGTGAAATTAATGTGCAAGTGGTTGAGCACTCCACAGACACGTGTACCCTTAACGTAGTTCTCGGGGATATTCAGCGTGACACAGTGTGACAAAGATGGCCCTTAGAAATACAGGTACAACAGAAACAGGAAGAAAGAGTGAGAGAAAGTTGTGGTGGAAGAATACAGCAGGGTTCGCCACCATCTCCTGCCGGAGCCTCGTGGAGCTTTAGGTGTTTTCGCTCAATAAACACTCACAACGCTCGGTCTGGGAATCGAAACCGCGCTCCTATGACCGCGAGTCCGCTGCCGTAACCACTGGGCCATTGCGTCTCCACTATCTAAAACTAAATTATGTTACAAACGACATTAACTGGAAAAAAATAGATGTAAACGCTATAAATTCTGTTATATTATTGTTACTTTAAACTTTAATGCTAATCTATTCGTTGTTGATGCTAGAAAATTACATTTAATTGGAACATAATAGACCCAGTATATTTGTCTTGAGTCTGGAAAAATTCAGTTGGATAATGTATCAGATATACGTGCTCCTTTTACGTTTCTTTTCTATAGTTTTTCCTAAATTGGTTTCAAATTACAAGAACATGGCGTATTTAGCGAAGGAATTTTTACCAGAATGTAATCTAACTTAAAAGATTTCCGACATTGTTTTTCTTTTTTATGCTTATGTCTTCTTCCTTATCGTAACATGACTCCTCTTTTAATTATCCAATAATTGACACTGCATTAGGTTTATTTGTAAAATAGAGTTAAAACCATGACTTATTTGGTATGTATTTCTGCTTGCATTCTGTACCTTGGATCCTTCACTGTCTGAATTCTGAAAATACACACACACTCACACACACACACACACACACACACACACACACACACACACACACACACACACACACACACACAATACACTCATAGACACACACACGCAAACAGACACACACACATGCGTGCGCACACACATATGGGGTGGGGGAATGAAGTGTTTTTACTGCATTTTTGACTTACAGATAAAATATATTTTATACAAATGTTCACTACCTTATAAATCTTATATCAGCTAAGCAAATGGCCTTCCCTAAATGCATTTAAAGCATTATGACATAATCTGATCATTATTTCAGAAAATCATCTCTTTGAGCATATAAAAGACGGATTTGGCTGGGGTAAAATGAGTAAGCCAAGACAAGGTAAATTTTCCATTCGATTCTGGAGAAAACAGACTCATACATATCAATATCTATCCTTAGAGAGGAGAAAGATCATAAATGCAAAAAAAAGAAAGAAAAAAAACGGTTTAATATTTAAGTCAAATGAAAGAAGATCGGAAGAAAATGTTACATAATATGAAAAATAACGAAACTCTACAAAAAAAAAAATTCCACATAAGATATTCCCTATAGCGTCTTCACGATCTTCGGGATTGTCTCTCTTCGTGATATATTAACGCTCCATGCAGATTAAGTGAGCCAATTACTGAAATAAAGCATTACTCATTTTACCTCATTTTAGTTCTCATTTTTTTTTTTTTTTGAAAATTATCAGATTAGACATCAGTGTGGGAAAAATTAACTTGGAATCTAACAGAGAACAGCATATTGATTGCTAAATACAAAAATTATCCAGCAACCTCAAATACAATCGACTCATAGTTGAGGATAAATTTCTTGAACAGAAAAAGGACCTGTCACTTGACTTTTAAGGTCTTGAAGACGAAGGTCCCGAGTTGTTCTATCAGACACTATTGTGCAAATCCTTTTCGCCAAATTGAAAGTGATATTTATTTTGATGTGTTTCGGGTGGCATGAGCTAAAGAGGAGATATTGTTTAGAATCAGTTGGTTTATAATAGATGTCAGTTATGGTTTGATTGTTGAGTACAACCAGCTCCCCAGCATTCCAAACATAAATAAGCACCCCAACAATTCATTCCAACGAAGAAACCCTAACCACGTGCTCCCAATAAGTTTACCCAGGCAGCAACACCAACCCCCAGTAATCCCAATATAACAAGTATTAATAATACTGATTTCCTTAATAACAATAATAACATCAATAATAACTTATACCAACCAAATTACAATAAACATTTTTTTAGACCAAATGGAGAGAAACAGAGACACACGTTGGAACAAAACTTATAGGAGAAACCCAAAGTAATTAACTTATCAAAGAAAACTCTCTCTATAACAAAAATCAATATACTAGCCAAAGGTTTAAAGTTTACTCCGACCCGACGAAGATATAACCATAATGAAATTATAGACAATATTTCGAAATTCTGCAGAAAACTCTGGTCGCAGAAGCACTAACTGACTACAACAACCAGGATGAATCACTAGTCAAAAACAGAAGTAATTACCTTCCACATAAGGGTAGGAATAAAACATTGGATGACTTCTGCGACCATATCCAAAATTTCCCTTATACATCCCATAAACGGAAAATTAATTCGGACCTCAACAATCTAGTTTTGAAAAATCTAATCGAACTACAAAACGGCAAAGACCTGACAATTAAAGAAGCAGACAAAGGAAGTGCTGTAGTTTTGATGGACACAGAACACTATAAAAACCTAGTATTATCCATACTAGAAAACGAAGCCTTCTACGAAAAAGTTATAAACTATAAACAACAAAAACAATGAAAAATCTTGCATCCTTAATTCTTCTACAGGGAAAAGGCCTGACAGAAAAAGAAACAGACTACATCACGAACTTCAAATGCAAACCCAGTTTTTTTTACGGCCTTCCTAAAATACACCAGAGCAAGATAATCAATGAAGCCTGCAAACAAACACCAGGCAAATACATAAATATCCAAACACCAGAAGACTTAACTTTAAGGCCCATTGTAGCTGAGCCAGCCTATGAAACCCACCGCCTAAGCAATTTTCTAGACATCCTACTGAAACCCTTGCTGAAATACATCAAAAGTTTCATTAGAGACGATTTAGACATACTAGAACACCTACCAAAACAATTAATGAAGAGGCAGTGTTGTTTATCCTCGTTGTTATCAATCTTTACACCAACATCCCACATGATTATGGAATAAAAGCAATTAAATTCTGGTTGGAAAAGTACCCCCAAAATACTCCTGGAACGCATAAATCAGATCTTTATTATTGAATCTTTAACATTTATACTACAGAACAATTATTTTCTATTTGATGACACATACTATCGTCAGTAATTCGGAATTGCGATGGGTACGAAAGCAGCCCCTGTTCTTGCGAACCTAATAATGGGTTATTTTGAATTCACCTTATATGAAGTATCACTTCAGAAATATGGTTACACATTTTACCTTTACATAAGAGAAAATTGGAAAAGATAAAGATATCTGGATGACTGTTTTATGATTTGGAAGGAGAACATCGACAAACTTTTGAATTTCAAATCAACAGTAAATGATATAAATAGTAACAATCAATTCATAATGGAATATAACAAAGAACAGCTCCCATTTTTAGACATCATTATAAAAAAAGTCAACAATCAAATCATAACTGACATCTATTATAAACCAACTGATTCTAAACAATATCTCCTCTTTAGTTCATGCCCCCCGAAACACATCAAAATAAATATCCCTTTCAATTTGGCAAAGTGGATTTGCACAGTAGTGTCTGATAGAAGAACTCGGGACCTCGTCTTCAAGACCTCAAAACAACGCTTACTGAAAGAATATCCACCCTCACTTATAGACGAAGGAATTAAACAACAAAACATTACACCACAGTTCATCTCAAAACATTTATTTATATCAACACACAACCCCAGAAACAGTGAGGCATTCAATACTATTGTGCAAAACTTTCCTTTACTAACTAGAGATCCAAAAATGAACGACATCCTGAAAACGCACAAACTCATCAAATGCAAAAAGCAACACTAAATGATATAAATAGTAACATTCAATTCACAATGGAATATAACAAAATACAGCTCCCATTTTTAGACATCATTATAAAAAAAGTCAACAATCAAACCATAACTGACATCTATCGTAAACCAACGGACTCGAAATAATATCTCCGTCTTAGCTCATGCCACTCGAAACACATAAAAATAAATATCACTTTCAATTTGGCAAAGAGGATTTACACAATAGTGTCTGATAGAACAACTCGGGACCTTCGTCTTCAAGACTTCAAAAATCAGGTGACAAGTCCTTTTTTTTTCAAGAAATTGATCCTCAGTTATGAGCTAATTGTAATTGAGGTTGCTGGATACTTATTCGATCGGTCTTTTGTCGAACCGTTAAGTTACGGAGAACTAAACACATCAGCACTAGTTGCCAAGCGGTAGAGAGATCAAACATAGGCACAAAGACACGCACACACATATATGTATATACACATATATATGACGGGCTTCTTTCAGTTTGCGTCTACCAAATCTACTCACAGAGCTTTGGTCGGCTCGAGGCTATAGAAGAAGAAACTTGCCCAAAATGCCACGCAGTGGGACTGAGCTCTGAACCGTGTAGTTGGGAGGCAAGCTTCTCTCTACACAGCCACGCATACATACATACAGACAAACATACATACATACATACAGACAGACAGACAGACAGACAGACATGCACATATCGAAAACCAGAAAAGTGCAGCATTCGTCGATAAAGCTTTTCGTATAGATTCATAGTCCTAGAAAGCACAGAGGTTTATCAGTAGCAGATGGAAAATGTCCAGCACTGGAGGCAGTTTGGCAAAATTATGGCTTCTATGTTTTTCCATGTCAGCAGTAACAAAAATGTATTATCAATCGCATGCGCAAGCAAATACAGCTTCTACTGATATAGCAAAATGGTGATTTAAAAGAATCAACAATATCGCAAATAGCTGGCCGGATCGGTAAAAATTTGTTGATAATCCTTTTCTATATAAGTACAAATATTAACTACTGATGATGTGAAAAGAGGCAGAAATTATGATTTAGCAATTCCACTACCGCTATTGGATGCTTTTTGCTTTATACTGTGCTTTTTAACAGTGTACGTCTATATGAGAAGCTTTCTCAAGACGAATACTGCAATTTTATCACTCTCTATAGTATATCTTCGTTAAGTTACTTATACAGAATGCTATACCAGACCACTATATATTTGTGACTCTAATAATATGTAAATGGAGAACTGTGTGTGTGTGTGTGTGTGTGTGTGTGTGCGTGTGTGAAGGAATGGGGGATGTAATTTAATAGCTCTGAATTACCTTTTCTTTCCCTTCGTATATAAAATAAATGCTTGACATATATTGTAAGAATTCGTATTAGCCACCATAAGCATTGGTCTGCGTCAGAGTTGTTCGTTAGAAATATGTCTGAAAAGACGTCTATCCCTCGTGATATTTTCCACAAGAATTGCTTCTTTCACTACTTTTACGGGAAACATACATACATACATACATACATACACACACACACACACACACACACACACACACACACACACACATATATATATATATATATATATATATATATATATATATATATATATATATATATGTTTGATGCCTTTAAATAACTGTCTTGGCTGACTGAAAATTATCTAAGGTATCTAAGAAATGTATTTTGTCGCCAGAAAAACTAATATAAATGATTTAAAGTCATTACAAGATGGAAGAAAGCAATATTATCGGGGGATGAATACAAATATACATTGACTCTGTGGAACAGATATTCAATAATTTATCAATAAATATAAAACGTATTCAATCTAAAATATTTGTATATCGATAGTGTCATAAATATCGTGGATTAGAGACCGTCTTTCAAGCCTTAACGGTATGCATAGTTTGAGAATTTGCCATTCATTTAGCGCTATCCCATCAGGCAATTGTTTGGCAAAATTTCAAGAAATTTGTTTTGCAAAAATTCCTTGTTAACAATAAATTATTCGAATATCGTCTTTAAACTACTTAGATTGGATTATTTATTATTAATTTTTATATACTGAAAATTTTTCAACTATACAGGGATTAGTTATGGGCTTACAACTGGCCAAACAGTAGCTCAATGCATTTTTGCGGCAATTTGGGCAGTGTAAATACCAAAAGCTCACTTGTCTTTTGGTTTTCTTGAAAAGGACTACATTATGCTCTCACGCATGCACAAATATACATGTGCATACACACATATATATGATTTATACGCATATTTGTGCATATACATGTATGTATGAATGCATTTGAATATTGATATTTGGCATCATTGAGTTCTTATTGTGGAATGTAGCGATCACCTTTTCTATTGTGAACTGTATGGATGGCCTTATTGTGCTCACATGATCTAACAACACTTGGACATCTTCCTGGTGGGACCAAAGAATGAAGGTGTCATCCACATATCGCAGCCATAAAGTTGGTTTTAGTGGTGTTGATCCTAAAGCCAAATTCTCAAAGTATTCCATGTATATATTGGCTATTATCGATAATAATGGCGAACCCATAGCTAAACCCTCTTCATGTCGATATATATCAGTGTCCATACTGAAATAAGTAGTTTCTAAACAGGTCAACCAATAAGAAACTTAATAGAAATGTTGACGGACTCAAATCAGTAACTTCTATTTTCCTCCTGCCACCCAAAACACATATACGCATATGTTTTACTTCATAAGAATCTTCACACTGGGAGAGAACGTGGAATAATCTATATATGCAAAATTGTTTGTCT
This sequence comes from Octopus bimaculoides, assembly GCF_046866305.1. Classification (NCBI taxonomy): domain Eukaryota; kingdom Metazoa; phylum Mollusca; class Cephalopoda; order Octopoda; family Octopodidae; genus Octopus; species Octopus bimaculoides. The sequence goes on from NC_142932.1 coordinate 76,795,275, forward strand.
GTCTGCTTCCTATGCATTCTCAAATTGCTCGACAAAATCAAATCAAATTTTACGAGTGTCAACATGTAATTTTTTCCATTTCATTTAAAGCAATATAACATTTTGTAGGGATAATCTTTCTATAGTCAACTATACTACAGGACATTTTATACCACCATCACGACGGCAACGTCATATTTTGTAAATAAGTGTGTATGTGTCTGTGATTGTATGTGTCTGTGATTGTATGTGTCTGTGATTGTATGTGTCTGTGATTGTATGTGTCTGTGATTGTATGTGCGTGAGTGTATGAGAGTCTATGTGTTTGTAATTGTATGTTTGTAAGCGAATGAGTGTGTTAGTGTCTATGGGTGTGTGAGTTTCCGCATTCGATACGTTATTAAACACACTCACACATCTACACATGCATATACATATGTGACGACTGACATTCGAGAATGTATGTTTGTATGTGTCTCTGAAATTCTTTGTCTCTCTGTCTGTTCCGTATGCATTCTCAAACGGTTTGATCAAATCAAATCATATTTTACAAGCTAACAGCATTAGAATGCCCTCGAGTGTCAACATGTAATCTTTTTGTTTTGATTTCGATTAAAACAATATAACATTATATAGAGATAATCTTTTTTAGTCAACTATAGCACAGTACACTTTATACCACAACCTCTACGACATCACATTTTGCATATGATTGTGTATGTCTCTGAGAGTGTATGTGTGTGAGTGTATGAGTCTGTATGTGTCGGTGAGTGTGTGAGTGTTTCCACATTAGGTACGTTATTAAGCATACACACACATCTACACATACATATACATATGTGACGACTAACATGCGTCAATGTATGTATGTGTATGTCTCTCTTACTATATAGTATTATATCCCGCGACTGTCAACATATAATTATTTTTTCATTTCGACTAAAACAATATAACATTTCATAGAGATAATGTTTCTATATTCAACTATGGTACAGGACATTTTATATGAGTATGTATGTGTCTGTGTGTGTTTGCGCGTTCTCTACGTACGAGATAGTAAAGGGAATTTTATACCACGTTACGTCAGATTTTGTATATATGTCTGTATGTGTCTGTGACTGTATGTGTGTGGGTGTATCAATGTGTCTATGTCTGTGTATGCGTGTGAGTGTGTTTCCACGTTTCCTACTTTATTAAACACACACACATACATCTATACATACGCATAGATATGTGATCACTGACATGCGTGAATGTATGTCTGTGTGTTTCTCTTACTATATGTATGTGAGAGTGTATGTGTCTGTAAGTGTGATAATTTCTACTTTATTTGGATTAAAACACACTTTTACACATACATATGTGACGACTGAAAAAAACAATGAGGTGAAAAGCTATGTATGTCTCTATCTTACTGTATGTATGTGAGTGTCGTCACACTTTGTATATGGGTCTGTGAGTGTGTGTGTGGTTCAGTTTATGTTTCTTTTTCTACAGCTACACCAGCAATCTAATGTCAACCCTTCCCCTTCTGCAACATTTCAGCAGTTCACTTCCCCGTTGTCCTCACCCATTTGAGCCCGTTTGCTGAATGTACCCATTTACGTACACTATCTTCATTACACCTATATTCATTCGACTGTCAACCATATGATGGGTCCTGTTAGACGTAGTGCCGACTGCCGCAAAGGAGAGTATATAGACTGACAGCTTTTCGGTGCGTTAAAAAAGTCACCCCACACCCTATCCCCACCAACCCCAATTTTCCATGACAGTTTTAGGGCCTGGATTCCTCGAAACGGATGCATGACATGTCGCTTAGTCGAATAAGCTCGTCATTTATTCCACAAATGTTTTGTCGTCAACGCTTCACTTTCCCCGTGTCATCAATTTCAACGGAACTATGCCATTTTAATCCTGAGTAACACCGGGTATCTCTACTAGTTTATTTCTAATGGTCAAACTCGAAGTATATAAAGAAACACAAAAATAGCGTGTAGATTTGAGGTTAAAATTCCGCATATGTATGTATGTATGCATGTATGTATGCATGTATGTATGTATGTATGTATGTATGTATGTATATGTATGTATGTATGTATGTATGTATGTATGTATGTATGTATGTATGTATGTATGTGTGTATGTATGTATATATGGATGGATGGATGGATAAATAAATAGATAGATAGATAGATAGATAGATAGATAGATAGATAGATAGATAGATAGATAGATAGATAGGCTTTCAGACTTCTATCTAATTAGGGTTTCTCCAGAAACGACATCTCTTCAATATTTTCGTGTAAATGAATGGCATTTCCTCTGACCTCAGCAATTTTTCTTTGACTGGTGTGATTGGTATTGCTAACGTCTGCTTCAACTTTCTTACATAACTATTCATAGTACAAGCTGTTTCTGAGAATCCATTTCTAGAGAAAAAGGAGGAAGGATTGAAAAAAGTGTTTTGGGTATGGTGAGAAATAGTAAATGCGACGGATGAAGGAAAGACGTATATGTTGATGGATATAAGTGAAGCCATTTAAGTAGGGTTGGAATCGACAGGCAGTGGAAACACCACTTTCATGAGTCAGTGGCTTCAAAGCTGTTGGTCAGTGAATTTGAATAGCTTTCTTTTATCTTTGGTCACGGGTGTCTGTATATGTAGCATTATTACAATCACAAGCACGAGAACTTACTATTTTAAGTCTTGCATGAACTTCGTAAATCATCAGCTGCTGATGCATTTTATTGATTAAAAATATTCTAGTCTCTTTATGCAATGTGGTTAAGAAGGTCGCTTAGCAATCACGTGGTTTCGAGTTCAGTCCTTCCTGGCACCATGGGAAGTGTCTTGTACAATAGCTCCGAACCGAGACTTGAATTTTGTAGAAAATCATCGAATACACAAGTATAAAGATGTGTGTGTATGAATATACGTATGTATATATATATATATATATATATATATATATATATATATATACATATATATATATATATATATATATATATATATATATATATATATATATATATATATATAATTAAAGGTACTAATTACACATAGTACACTTAATTATCAATTGATAATTTTTACCTGTATGGTTTTTACGTATGATAGGCAACTGATATTTCTTTTAAACAATAATATCCTTATATATATGTGTGTGTGTATGTGTATGTATGTATGTATATATGTATCTATGTGTGTATAAGAATATGTGTGTGCTTGTGTGTGTGTGTGTGTGTGAGAGCATGTTTGTATATACGTATGTGATTTTGTATCTTGGCCTCCCACGCTTGACAACCGGTGTTGGTTTAATTTACGCTCCTGTAACTTAGCAGTTCGATGAAAGAGACCAATAGAATAAGTACCAGAATGGAATGAATAAATAAGTTCTGAGGACAATTTGCTTGACTAAAACTGTTGAGTCATTGGATTGCACTCTCGCAAACCAATGACTTCAGAAAGTAAAAGTTAACAGATATAGATGTAGAATCACTATCAAATGTCATTTAGGATGTTAAATTTATGCGTTCTTCATGACTAAAGACGGTGAATAATCAATTCCACATTCAAACCTGTATCTATCCTTTTCATTTTACTTATGATGATCTGGTACTGTTAATCATAAAAGCTAGCACCACCTGGGTGGGATGGTTGATGACTAATCCGATATTGCTGCTCTAGGTTCACACATCGGTGTGTGGAGCATAAATAAAGATTCTGTGGACAAATAAAATAAATCATCAATAATTGTTTTCAAGAGCGGGTGAACTTGATAAAGAGTCAATAACCATACATCAACCTGCAAATGCTTTTGAATCTTCCACTGTTATCTCATTTGACAATCCCTGCACCTAGATGTATCTCTCAGATGTACAACCTTTGCTTTTGCGTTTTTGTCTGACCCAAGGTTTTCCATGGTCAAGGTAGTTATCAGTAGTCTTCTCTCTCCCAGAGCCTCGGGCAATTGAAGTCCCTTAATAAATGCAAGGAAAATCTGAGATGTTTAAGATCTAGTCCTGGCTATGTTTATTTTCATCATCGAATCTGTGGCATTGTCGGAAATGGTAAAAGCGTGCCATTCTTTTCACCCAATAAATTACACAACATTTACCCCTGTAGTTATTAATAATAATTTCACATTTTTGCAGAAGCCCGGTAATTTTAGTGGAAGGTGGCTTGTTTGATTACATTAAGCCCAACGCTCAACTGGTAGTTATTTTATCGACCTTTAAATGACGAAAGATAAAGTCGACTTCGGCAGAATTTTAACTCTCAGCGTAATGAGTCGAAATAAATGCTGCTAAGTCTTTTATGTGGCGTGCTAAAGATTCTGCCTTATCGCCTTAAATAGTCCTTTTTACAATAGGCCAAGCTCAGTAACATTTTGTTGCGAGCGGTCTAGTCGATTATATACATATAGATAGATAGATAGATAGATAGATAGATAGATAGATAGATATGTATAGTTATAAATGGACATGTATATATACACAAAAGGCCTAGTCGATTACAACTACAGCGCCGCTAAGCGTTATATCCGGCGTAGTAACGATTCTGCCGCCCTGATAATGCAAATAATACTATAGGCACAACGCCAGAAATTTCGTGGGAGAGAGTTAGTCTATTACATTGAACCCAGTATTCAACTGGTACTTATTTCCTCGACCCTGGAAGTATGAAAAACGGAGTGGACCTCGGTGTAGTACTAACAGTAGTTCTTAATATTATTAATAGCTCTTCGATATATCTTTCATTTAAAAAAATGTGTTTATCTTAATAATTGAAGGTCCAAATAATTTTTTGAAACTGTGTAATAAAATATTTATAAATCAGAGCCAACATTGTCGTCAATATTTCCAATATTCTTTGATATTACAAAGTTCAAAGTTAAAAACTAGTAAATTATACATGATATTTCAAACCTACCAAACCATTTCTTGCATGAAATAGTTTATTAAATATCAGTTTTTATAAGATATTTGCTTTCAATATACGTGCGTGTGTTTGTGTGTGTATATATGCTCTTTGTATGTGTGGGGAGGGCCAATAAAGAATTTCTATATATATTATAATATAATATAATATAACGTAATAGAGACATAAATATATTAATATTGATAGAAATTTAAATCAGAAGTGATGGAGGCTGCTTTTCTGTCTTTGTAGATTTATTTATATACAGATTATATGAAGTCTGGATTTTTCTAAGCGATAGAATACTGTCTTTCTTGTTTTTTGTGTTGATTTCAAGCATCAGAGAGTGAGTCGATCTGTCTCTACTTCAGAGACAAAGATTGACTCTTTCTCCATAGTCGTGAACAAAATATATATATATATATATATAAAGAGATTTAAGCAGTATTCTGCAATTTCCTTATCAAAATCCAGGTATGTTACTACTATATATAGATAAAGAAAGAAAGAAAGAAAGAAAGAAAGAAAGAAAGAAAGAAAGAAAGAAACAAACAAACAAACAAACAAACAAACAAAAAATGCACGCAAGAAAGAAAATCGAAAGGATGAAGGAACGGAAGTCAAAAGAAAGAAAGGAAGGCAAAAAAGAAAGAAAGAACGAAAGGAAGGAAGAAAAAAGAGAAAAAAAGAAAGATACCCCTTCATTACTGACTTATTTTTCTACTCTGATGCACAAACACATATACACACAGATACACACGCGCACACACATACATACATACACACACAAGGGGATACACATACATACATACATACATACATGCATGCATGCATACACACATACATATATATATTAAAATAAGCAACAGGTTATCCATATATATATACACACACCCACACACACATTTATACATATATACATACATACATACATACATATATATATATATATGCATGTATATATGTATGCATGTGTATGTATGTATGACTATACATACATATATATATATGTGTATGTATGACTATACATACATATATATATATATATGTGTGTGTGTGTGTGTGTGTGTGTGTGTGTGAATTTTAATCAGCCGTCCGTAGACTAAACTATAACATCACGTTACATTTTTCTCTCACTAACAGTGTGTACGGACACTCATATATTTACTAAAGTAAATACGGATTTCTCCTTTCAGTTATGCATATATTCACAAGTATTGACGAAATGCACGACGTATACATGAAGGTACACAGCAGTATACTCTGGCATGTATTCAATGGTCCAGTATTAGCCCAAGATACATTTGTTTCAGGCATGTTTTTTTTTACGAACAAAACATGTAAAAACAATTTTTTTCTTCAGGTGGCTTAAGTGTAAAAGTTAACATTTAAGATTTTTCTTACAAAGCGTATATAATGTATATTGACTCTCTCATCTCGGTTACAACTGCGAAAGTGAAGAGGGAATGTTATTTTGGAGTAAATACACATAGTAGTATATTAATCAACACGCGTAAGAGATTGAAATAGCGGAAGGTAAAGAAAGAATAATAGGAGAGAAAAAGGAAATAGAAAAGAAAAAGGAAAAATCTCATTCAATAAAAGGGTGTCAAATGGCTTCAAGGATCTAACAGTCAATGAGACGAGATGCCTGGTCATTATCTGATGATATCAAGGTAAGAAAGAGAACGAACGATTGTAAATGAAGTTAAGATGAGATGAAATAAAGTAATGGTACCACCAGATAAACAGCAGAGTGGTGCCAAGAATAGGCTGCGTAGCAGAATGTATATATAAGAGGAAGATGTGATACACATAATCAAAACAAACCCACAAATTATGCGTTGCATTCTCCGCTTATATATGCTTTCTACCTTACGTTACGGAAAATGTTAACCTTCTTATGTATTGCAGCGTCTCAGATCCAGAGCTTGCATCGAGAGTCATCTCTAAAGCGGCCTGCACAGGCAGTGACACCATTCATGTTGCTTTCTATCTGTATTATTTTCAACTAGAGGAGCGTACAGTCAGCTGAACTAAGGATCTGCCCATGTCCATTCGGCCGAAGCAAGCTTTCTGTAAACACCATGTAGACTGCACGGAAAGTTTTTATACTACCGCACCGAGTCTTAGAGAAAAGATCGTGTTACTATCAGCCTGTTCCACATTACTCAGGTGACTCTCCAAAGCGATTGAACTCAGAAATATTCCAAGTGAATATTCCTTTCTGTAGAAATGGAATATTGTGGAACCCTTCTACACCACTTGCGATACATTGAGTGTAAAGACTCTATCGTCCTCAAGTCACTTAATAATTTAAATCGCAATTAAAATGGCGATCGACTCCCGAATAGAACACATACGACCCTTGATCCCATTCTCAGTAAGAAGATCAGCGGATTGGGTACCATGTGACAGGGATCTGCATTTTACTTACTGCAGATTAACGGTTCGGAACACTGTGGAAACTCTGTATTTTTTTTTCAAAGACCATCTCGTAGTATGTCGGTAGCGGAAATGAGCCAAAGATCTATGATCTACAGACATCTCAGCAAAATATTGTGACTTGTTCCTACCTGCAGCGGACTGAATCTTTTTTTCATTGTGCTGTGAATTTTGCATCAACAGAATTTTGACCGAAGCAGTCCTGCATTTCATAAATTCCACTTGAATAACTGGCATAAACTGTTGCATATTCTTTTGTTTCTAGGACAAGGTACTTGGATGCCAAGTCCCAATTTGAGGCTTAGATGAGTACCTACCAGCGCACTTGTGCTGCGCTTGTCTGATCGCATTGTCAGAAGGTGTATCCTCCAATACAATCTCTCACTCATTTCGCTTCTTCACTCTCTGTCCCATTTCTCCCTTCCACACATTTCCATTTCTCCCCCTTTTCACACAGCCAACCCCAATCATTCTGTTTCCACTGTCATGCTCTCTCTCTTTTTTTTTAAAAATTTTTTCTCCATCTCACCTTTATTTCCTTCAGTCACTCATCCCATTATCTATTCTGTTTGTCCAGCTGCCAGAACCGAGGAGCGACAACATATGGAAATAAAACTCTTTTGAGCTCAACTTCACTAGTGTTGGCACCGTGATAAAATGCACCAGTAAATGAGAAGGGCATATAGTTGTAGAAACACTGCATATCATGAAATTATGCAGATGACGGGATCCTAAACCCGTCTAAGAGAGCAGTAAATTGAAATGATATACATATATGCATATATATATATATATATATATATATATGTATGTATGTATGTATGTATGTATGTATGTATATTGCTAAGAAATAGAAGGGGAGAAGTTTCCCGCAAAGAAAGAGAATCGTTAAGAAAGACTTTCTATTTTTCGTACACTTATTTTATTATGCGAGTATATATTTCTACATAAGTCATTCTTTTTTTATTATTATGGTTTTAGTAGTAGATGCAAGTAGATGCAGAGAAATTTATTTCGCTCTGATTTAAAGTTGACAATGCACCGTAACTTGGGCTAAAGCTACATGGTCATTTGAAATATTCAAGAACTATACAAACAATCGATTTTTATTGTCTTTTTTTTAGATAGTGGAGAAAAGAGGTGAAAGAAGGAGGGCATTAAAAGTCCTTGAGTCACATACAACTGGGATTACCATTAACATTATACACAGTACGATGGATAGTTTTTATTTCTTTTAGTTTTAATATTGGGAGAGATTTTGATTGATAGAAAGTCTCTCACGAGTTTAAGATTTTATTCTGGGAGTCTTTCAAAGGTCTTATTTTATTTCTCCCACTTATCATTTTCTTTCCAGTACATATTCGCCTTGTTTGTTAGTTTTTCGTATAGATACGATTACCGTTTTCTCTACAAACTACGTACAAGCCTCTTATTTTTTCTTTTGTTTTTTGTTCCTCTGAGGTGCGAATGAGGGATTTTGGTGGTTTTCCCACATGCTGGTTATTACGTCGGGATGATTTCGGATTACTTTCCAATATGTTTCATCTCGCATTGACACTTTGCCGTTAATTTTATTGTGTTGCATCCAGAATTCGACCATTGTTTAACTCACACGTGTGAAGTTTGTCTGGTGACCATTGCTCCAGTTGCCGCCATCTACGGTTGTTTACAGCTTAAGATGCAGAAAGAAATAGTTTGCTGTGAAATAGAAGAGGGGAAGAAATTTCCCTCAAGCGGGGAGAATCGTTATACATATGTATATATATATATATATATATATATATATATATATATATATATATATATATATATATATATATATACATACATATATATATGTATGTATGTATGTATGTATGTATGTATATATATAAACGTGTGCGTAACCATATTTATTTTATGTTCATAAGCATATATGTGGGTGTGTGGCTTTATGTGTCTGCGTGTGTGTACCTTTGTGTGTGTGAGAGAGAAACAGTGTGTGCGTATAGATATACATTTATATCTAAATTTTGTCCTGGCAGTAACTTTCCTGTATGCATGTGTATTCAAGCACAGAAATTGAAGGGGGTCTTCTGTGAAGTAAGGCCAATTCTTTAGATTGCCACCGAAATACTTGGACTACCCGATCTAAAAATAATACGATATTCTGCCTAGATTCGAAATTTAGTAGTTCCAATTAGCTCTTTGGATTCTAATACATTCACATTTCTAAGAACGCTGCCCTTCTTACTGTGACTACTTTCCAAGATCCTGAATGGATGAAACCGGTAAAGTGAGTGCAAATAAATCTTTTTAAAGACTCCAATTATATTATCAGCCTGTATTTCATTTCTACACAATTACTCACATGCACACATACACTCCCCTCCCCATATATATGCATGTATGTATATATATATATATATGTGTGTGTGTGTGTGTGTGTGTGTGTGTGTGTGTGTGTGTGTGTGCGTGCGTGCGCGTGCGTGTGCGTGTGTGTATGTATAGTCCGAAAAAAGTTTGTTTTCCGTACTTTGCTTTTGTTCTCGTTTTTCATTTTGTCCACATTTTTTTGTGACGTCCTGTACCCAGATATGCATGTATATATACATGTAGATGTAGGTATGTACATACATGTACGTATATATGCATATACTCAAATATTATATGTATTATTATATATATATATATATATGTGTGTGTGTGTGTGTGTGTGTGTGTGTGTGTGTGTGTGGGTGTGGGTGTGGGTGTGTGTGTGTGTGTGCATATATATACGCGTACATGTAATGCCTTCATATATATATATATATATATATGTGTGTGTGTGTGTGTGTGTGTGTGTGTGTGTGTGTGTGTACAGACATCGGCACATACGCAACCACGCACACGCTCACACATGCATACACACACATGTGTGTATGTATATATATATATAGAGAGACTCACACATATATTAATATGTCTTTATGATCAGTTGTGCATAAATCCAATTTAATATTGAATGAATGTTTACACAATATACATTTATATTTTGTATGTGAGTATATGCATATATGTATACATGTTCCTATGTATATATATATATATATATATATATATGTGTGTGTGTGTGTGTGTGTGTGTGTATATATATACACATATATATATAAGCATATATATATGAAGATAGATAGATAGATAGAATTCAGCAAAGCATTCAAAGTAGCTATAAAATTATTCCTCTTTAGTGTAATGTTTTGGCAATAAAGATTGGAAAAGATCTAAGATAGATTGATGCTCTATGTTTCTTTATTCTAGACATTTCTGCCATTTGTAGCCATGCGCTTTCTGTTAAGTGACATGGCTCAGTGTTTCATCAAAGCTCATCGTAGGCGGTTTGAAAAAATTGCTAATAACCGGAATTTATGCATATAATCAACAAATTCTTTTCGTTTATAATTCAATTTGCACTTGATTCTCCTAAGTTCATTGAATATGTATATGTGTGTATGTGTTTGTTTGTTTGTGTGTGTGTGTGTGTGTGTGTGTGTGTGTGTGTGTGTGTGTGTGTGTGTGTGTGTGTGTGTGTGTGTGTGTGTGTGTGTGTGTGTGTACATGCGAAGGGGTACCCAAAAGAAACCGGAATTTTGCAATATTATTTTATTTACTTAGCTTTACACTTAGCTTTAATGTATTCTCCGTTTGAAGCAATGCATTGGTCCAGCTGCATTTTCACTGTTTCACTGGAACTCTTGCGAAGTGATACCTTTTAACGCCCCCGTCGTGTTTCTCTTCACATCTTCCACATCAGCAAAACGTTTTCCTTTAAGGCCTTTCTTCATTCGGAGGAACAAAAAACTGTCACAGGGAGCAAGATCGGGTGAATAGGGAGGGTGGGTGAGCGGGGACATGTCACTGTTGGTAAAAATTCCTCTCACACTCAAGTGGGTGTGCGCAGGTGCATTGTTGTCATGAAACCACCACTCACCGCTTTGCCACACTTCGTGACGTTTTCGTCTCACCGCATCTCGCAAACGCTTCAAAACTTCAAAGAAAAGTGTCTGGTTAATACTTTGACCAGGAGGTACAAATTCTGTGTGGACAATTCCATCGATGAGACAAATCAGCATCGTCTTGGACTTCACTTGATGCACATTTTGGGGGTCTGATGACATTGAATGCTTCCATTGACTTGATTGCTGGTTCGTTTCTTGATCGTAGCCGTAGCAGCAGCTTTCGTCACCAACGATGAGCTTCGAAAAAAGTCTGGATCAACTTCCAACTGTTATTTCAGCTTTTCAGCTCATGACGCGCATTTAATCGTGACGGCTTTTGGTCTTCCGTGAGCAAGCGAGACACAAATTTTGCTGGAACTCTTTTCATTCGCAATTCTTCGCTCGAGTTTAGTTGGCAGGAACTTCAGAACACACCAGTTACATCAACAAGTTCGTCAATTTTTCAGCGACGGTCCTCCAGGACCTGTTCACGAATTTTCATAATGTTTTCATTCGTTGGGGAGGTTGATATTTGTCTTCAAGCGAGATTGGGCTTCAAGCGACAAGGGACCATTCCTAAAGCGTAAAAACCATTCGTAAACTAACTTGTATTTTGCTCATAGCAGCGTCCTTGTGAGTTTGTTGAATCTTAACTATTTCGGTTGCCGTATTCCGCAAAAGAAAACATAATTTCCCGGAAGCATGCTGTTGCTTCGTTTCATCCATCGCAAAAATCGACCAACAGAGGAGAAGCACTGAAAAACAAAGACGCACCACGTGGCGGTACAACTACACACGACGACGCCGATCGGCAAACTGATGCCTGAGAGTCGCATTAAACGGCTTCCAGCGGCGGAAGCCTGAACTACAACTGTCTTGTTCCACAGGAGACGTTTTCTGTTAACTTTGAGTACTCCCTCGTACAAACACACACACACACACACACACACACACAAATACACACACACACACACACACACACACACACACACACAAATACACACACACACACAAACACACAGACACATTCGGAATCAGTGTAATATCGATATTTTAGTGAAGTATATTTTCTGATTGGGCGCTGTCAAGTTTGTGCAGTTATGAGATTCGCTTTACATCCACGAGCTCGGGAGATCAGTCTTACTGCGAGACACCTTCGGCAAGTATCTTCTATTATAGCCCCGGTGCAACCAATGCTTTATGAGCGCATTTTGTAGAGAGAAGCGCTGTGGAAGTCAGTTGTATACGTATATGTGAGTGTGCGCCTCTGTGCCTTTTTTTCTTTTTGTCATTCTGCCGCCACTGCTTGGCAACAGGCACTGATTTGCTCATGCTCGCGTAAACTAACGGTTCAGCCAAAGGGACTGATAATCCTGGGTTTCATTTTTTCGGCTAAAACTCTTCAAACTAGTGCCCGAGTATGACTGAAATAAGTACATGGTACAAGTAAGATCAATGAAATCGATTATTTACTTAACTCTTGCTAACAGAAGGCGTAGGGTGGCTCTGTGGTAAGTAGCTTGCTTACCAACCACATGGTTCCGGGTTCAGTTCCACTGCGTGTCACTTTGGGCAAGTGTCTTCTACTATAGCCTCGGGCCAACCAAAGCCTTGTGAGTGGATTTGGTACATGGAAACTGAAAGAAGCCCGTCGTATATATATATATATATGTGTGTGTGTGTGTGTGTGTGTGTGTGTGTGTTTGTGTGTCTTTGTTTGCCCGCCCCACATCGCTTGACAACCGTAACCTAGCGGTTCGGCAAAAGAGACCAATAGAATAGGTACTAGGCTTACAAAGAATAAGTCCTGGGGTCGAATTGCTCGACTAAAGGCGGTGCTCCAGCATGGCCACTGTCAGCATGACAGAGAAAGTTGTCCAGCATGATAAAGAAAGTTGTCATGGTGATACCTGCTCAGAAGCCCACGCCAAGTTGCAAAAAGTGTATGGTGAGGAGTTAACAAGTCGCACACAAGCGTAAGAGTGGCTCAGACCTTTCGAAGATGGTTGAAAAAAATGTCGATAGTAAAGAACGTTCTGGGAGGCCCGCAGCCAGCAGAACTGAGAAAAACATTGCAGATGTACTTGCATCTGTGAAGCGAAATCGTCGAATCCCCATCTGTGAGTTATCAGAGGATGTACAGATTAGTTACAGTTCAGTTCAGTCCATTATCACTGAAGATTTGGATATGAGACGCGTGTCAGGAAAGTTTGGGCCAAAACTGCTTTCAGTTGACCAAAAGGACACTCGTGTTTCAGTTGCACAAGGTCTCCTTGTTTGTGTCGAGAACGATGAAAACTTTTTGAAATCTTTGCATAGGCCTCTGAGCAGGTATTGCCAAGCCTTTGGCAAAATTTGATGCAGTTTCTCTGCTCAACTTTCTCTATTATGGTCAACGCGACAACTATACTCTACACACATTACTTCCAAGGACTGCTGTAAACAGCGGAAGTGATCTAGAACATTAACACGTAGTACGCATGCATAGCAGCTTCACTCTACGTGCTTTAAATTCGTTACTATGGCAACAATCTGGATAGTTATTGATCAGACCATGTACATACATATACGAGTGAATGGGTAAACGAAAGAAAAAGGTACTTAATACATTTAATAGAAGTTACATTATCATTTAAAACAGTTTGATCTGGCTCCATGCTTCAAGTTCTGCAGGCCTCTTTATAGAAACCTAGCCTATATACATACATACATACATACATCACCAGCATGACCGCAGCCACTTGGCTGAAACACATAAATAAATAAATAAATATATATATATATATATATACATACAATGGGCTTCCACACTGTTTCCGTCTACCAATTTCATTTACAAAATAGGCATTAGTCGGCACGGGGCTATAGTAGAAGAAATTTACCCAAAGTGGGACTGAACCTGGGTTGTAGCGCATGCGCACAATCAGCCAGGCTCTTGTTTTCAATCCAATCATTGATGCCGTCACTCCACAAATGTCTTTGCCTCTTGATCTCTTTGTCTCCATACTTCCTTTGAGGATTTTCTCAGTGACTCCTGGTGTATTGTTTGTCCAAAATACAACTCTGTGGACTTGATTTTCAACAATAGACGAATTTGGATTTGCAGCTTCACTAACAATCCAACAGTTTTTGCCCTGTCTATTTAGCTTATACTTTCCAATCTGTGAAATGTCCATATCTCAATAACTTCTGCTTTATCTCGATAGCTGTGTACATTATCCAAGTCTCTCCTCTGCAGAGTGCAACTGGCGTACTATAACAATTTACTAGCCTATAACAATTCACTAGCAGCGTTATGCTTTTTTGTCGTGAAATTAAGTTTCATTCTTATATATGTCACTTTAGCCTTAATCCCATCGTATTCTTCCGTTTTTTGCTTTGTCAGAAATTTTCAAGTTTCGTTTAAATTTCCTTTTTTGTATCGCTGCAGGTATCCAGATTTTATTTACGCGAGGCTGTGCAACTTTTTTCCAAGACGAAAAATGCATAATAAGGAACGTAACGAGAGGTCGACAGAAAAATGTATGTTTCCGTACATGTGCCACAGACGGATGCAATGCTGAAGGATTGAAACTCCGGGCGTCTTCTCTAAATATCCAAGCTTCTTTCAGTTTTGTTATTGCTACAACTTGTTTCAGTTTCTTCCATTGAATGTTGTATTTGTTGTTCGATTCCTTATCCTATTATGGAGGATGGCGGAGAGAGGTTTAAACTGATTGGTGCAAACCAGTTTATGATCCGGTTTCGATTCCTACTTGAGACTATTTTACATATTTTGCCAATAGCAACAACTTCTCCTTCACATTTTTTTCTTTGGCAGCAAATCGAAAATGTCATGTCTATGTGAAAAATCAAAATGCATTCGTTATTCGCCTTTGGTTATTTCATAGTGAGCTTTTGCACGCGGTTCTTATCTCGTTTGCTGAGGCATATCTATTGACTTTTCCTCCGGTGTGTTTTATATAAATCCATCGGCAAATATCAACATGACGTTTAACGATTCGTTCGAAGAAGAATAGAAAAACTATGGTTCACAGTGCTTAGTTTTATTGAGAAGTGAAAATTTTGCTTCCCAGTACTCTACGACGGTATAATATAAAGAGAAGGTAAAGGATTTAAAGGAGAATATTATATACACTCATATATGTACGCATCCAAATTAGCAGTGAAGTATACTCACACACATGCATACATACACATACACATACACCACACACACACATACACATACACATACACACACACTTACATACATATATATTCACCTGAACTGAAAATCGTGTGTTTGACAGAGAATGAGTGAGAAAAGAAAGAGAAAATAAGAATGAGAATGAATATAAAAATGAGAGAGAGAAAAGAGAACGGTCATATTTTAAAAAAGGAACAAATAGTCTTCAAAATCTTATTGAATAAAAGTATCGCCAAATTTAATCGTGCAAAAAAATTTAATCATATTTAGAAATGCATGAAGCAATCATGGGTATTTTCACGTTTTGCAGGTTAACATGTTTTATATGTTTTAAAAGTGCTTCATTTATTTATATTAAATATGGATCCATTTACCTGGGGTAAAAGAGAAGTAAAATTGAAGAACAAGACTAAAACTAAAACACAGAGTGACAGAGTGTAGAAGGGAAAACCAAGATAAACTTCTATTGCATGCAATTAAAATGTCAGCCAGATCTATATGATTTTTGACTTACATTGACTAAATGCAATGCCATTTTATAATGACGCAGCTTATAATTCTGTTATTTCTATTTTATGAAATTACTACAGGGTTACTCCGTAGATAGGTTACTTTGGACGTATTTTTTTTGTTACGATTGGTAATATCAGGAAGTACATGCAATAATTATAATTCAACTTTTATCAAATTTCTTGTTGATTATATAAAATGATGAAAGAAAATCCTAATTTCCAAAAGAAAAATATTTATTGCATTGAAATAAAATCCAATATCCCAAATTTCACAATTATATAACACCCTCCTTAACTTCTATGCCGTTTACTTCTTTTTCCTTCCTCTTCAGTTATTATAATTCTTTCTTTCTGTGTGTAGCGATCCTTTTACTCATTGCCTGCCTCAAAGCTTAGTATGAATTCCCATCCTGCACTTCATATGTTAACTCACCGTATATTTCTTTTATTTCTTTCTCTCACAATCTCTCTTTAGCCCTATCTCTCTCTCTCTCTCTCTCTCTCTCTCTTTCTCTCTCTCTCTTTCTCTCTCTCTCTTTCTCTCTCTCTCTTACTCTTTCTCTCTCTCTTTCTTCGTCACTTTCTCTCTCTCTCTCTCTCTCTCTCTCTCTCTCTCTCTCTCTCTCTCTCTCTCTCTCTCTCTCTCTCTCTCTCTCTCTCTCTCTCTCTCTCTCTCTCTATCTATCTATCTATCTCTTTCTCTCTGAGAAATTGCAGCTAAGTAGATTCTAACTAATTTCAAAGTAATCAAGAGTACACATTTCTGTGAAGTATTTAAGCGAACGTTTTAGCATCCCGATTACCACAAACAACTTAATTTGTCGCAATTCTTTGTAAAATAAGCAATGTGGCATTTTATCGTCGCCACGCATCTTATTTATAAGATGACCTGCAAAGTTTAGATTATCACGCTAGTTAGAAACTAATATTCTCCGCGAATTAGCAACAACTCATCTCTAAAACCTTAAAAATTCATTGATATCGACGAGTTTATTTCCTGGATTACGAAGGATAAGTGGTCACAATGCATTTTCTCGCTGTAAATTATCCTGTTATTCTGACTCATATAGTGCAATAATTCGCGTTACAGTGAGATTAATTTTGATGATGAAAACTACGTTATGATCGTTCCAGACTGTTTCCTGATCATAGACAAAGGGGGTTCGAAAAAATTAATTGGTTAGTTATTCCCTATTGTGGATGTTGATCATTGGACAAACAGTCTAAATAGGTGAAAGCAGCAGTCATTTCCAGTTTCTCACCATTTAAAAAGTGTAGTAGACATTAAGATTTTTGATAACAGATAAACGGTGAAATCTTCAAAAACCGATGGCGGTGATACTTGAGTTTTTTTAAAATTTGATGAGAAACTAACAACTTAGTTGCATACATAGATATGCGTGTGGGTGTCTATGTATATACATACATATATGCGTGAGTGCGTATGTGTATGTGTGTGTGCAATATATATATATATATATATATATATATATATATATATATATATATATATATATATATATATATATATACACATATATATATATGACGTAATCACGTGACCGACCCGATAATTAGATTTTCTTACACATCGCTGGTCACACTGCGCTTTGCATCGTTTTAGGTTTCGAATGATGCCACTCTGCTGGCTGGGCCAGCAATTCAAAATTACCCCGAGAGCGAAAGGGGGAAGCTACGTGAAATGAAGAGTACTGCTAAAAAAAAAAAAAAATACAACGCGACACCCGGTCTGGGAATCGAACCCACGATCTAAAGATTGCATTGCAGTAGCCAAACACTATATCACACGTTCTAACGCAATACACATACACACACACACACACACACACACACACACACACACATATATTTATATATTAGCGCTAGTTTACGTTTATCACATCACTTTCGGTATTATAGAAGACAGGGGACAATATGGACAATAAGAGATCCACATACACACACACACATATGTATGTATGTATGCATGTATGTATGTATGTATGTATGTATGTAAGTATGTATATGCGCTAGTTTACGTTCTTTCGGAATTACAGAGGACAATATGAATAATGATAAGACAGAGATACACAAATACACGCGCACATTGCTTCGCTTGAGGTCAATTTAATGAAGTTCCTAGTGACTTGCCCGTCAATCTTCTGTGCAAATGTTGCAGTATTTTAATAAATATATGTCACAATCACTTGCTTTTGCCGGGATTTTTTCTCATAATCTGATGACTAAATGCCTACAGTTTTGTTCTGTCAATTAATATTAAAAGCTCCACACTTTTGAAGTTGCCTTGCCTTGAGTTTCCTACAGTCGTTTCTGGACACCACTGCGATTTTTATATGAAACATTGAATAACTTTGTAAAGAGTTTCTCTGTTGTAAATAATAAGGATTACATTCTGCAGTACGCGCTATTGGCCTTCAGCTTGTCGGCTGAAGTAATTACCGCATTAAATATTATATGTATGGTGCGTTGGTATAACTTCTGTGTACCACATTTGAATGGAAACTTTACGACACTGGTTCAAATATATATATATATGTATATATATATATATATATATATATATATATATATATATATATATATATATATATATATATATATATATATATATATATATATATGCATATATGGTTACAGGACGTCACCAACAGTAAACAACCGGAAATACGAAAACAAATGAGTTAAATACGTAAATAACGAGAGAAAAAGGACAAGTAATACGAAACACAAAGAATGTCCCTTCATCAGTTGTCACCTGTCTATCTACTCCCCATTTCGAACAATCAACGGCAATATGATCCTTCGAAGACAGTTGCTTCCATAAATACCAAACTAAAATTTTGGAATATATGGAGGGTCAAAGTTAGGAACGTGGAGACATACAGGGTAACCGAACGAAAACAAACACGGAGAATCGTTAGACCTGAACGAGGGGAAAATAGTAAACACTGAGAGAAATACGTTTTTTGAAAAGAGAAACGAGGGAAGAGAAAGACAGGCGACTCCAGTCCTTAGAACGTCCATGCAGTAAAGAAAGATGGTCACGTGAGGAAAAGGAAAATAGACGATGGTCACCTGTGAACAACGAGAGAGAGGAAATGAGAAAGCGAGGGAGAGAGAGAGAGAGAGAGAGAGAGATAGAGAGGGAGAGAGAGAGAGAGAGAGAGATAGAAAAAGGTGGAAGGGAGAAAAAGGGAATTAGAGAGGATAGGGGAGAAAACTGTATAGAGTCGCATAAAAAAGGTTAAGATAAACTTACTTGGAAATGAATGCGTGGCGTTCAATTAAATGATAATATATATATGTATATATATATATATATATATATATATATATATATATATATATATATATATATATATATATATATATATATACCGGAGTAAGCACGTGAAACTCAGAGTAACGGTTTTTTTGTTATATTTCTGCTGCTTTTAAATAAAGTATATATATATATATATATATATATATATATATATATATATATATATATGGGTAGAGCACGTTACTAAAATTAAACAACATGAAATACGTAAACAAATGAGTTAAATACGCAAATGAGTTAAATGTATGTCTTCGAAGACTCATATTGTCGTTGATTGCTCGAAATGGGGAGTAGATAGACAGCCGACAACTGATGAAGGGTCATTCTTTGTATTACTTGTCTTTTTTTCTGCCTCGTTATTTGCATATTTAACTCATTTGTTTTCGTATTTCACGTTTACTGTCGGTGACGTCTTGTACCTATATATTTAATTGAACGCCACGCATCCATTTCCAACTAAGTATATATATATATATATATATATATATATATATATATATTTATATATATGTATGTATGTATGCATGTCATGTATCTATGTTTTATATACGTATATGTATGCATATGTATTATATGTGTGCATATATATATATATATATATATATATATATATATATATATATACAGAGAGAGAGAGGTGGGGGGGGGAGAAAGTAAGAGAGAGAGTAAGAGAGTTATGCGCACGTATGTCTGGTTATCGTTTGGGGTTTGTGCGTTTGTGTTGTGTCTGTATTGATGCGTTCGTTTTGTATATGCTAGTGTTAGAATTTGAAATTCAAATTCACTATCACAAATTCACTTACAAATATCAGAAAACAGAGAAATTTGCTCTCTTAAATGGGATATAATATAACGTTCTGTTACAATAACAGGAACATGTTCTCGATCTCACTCTTCTAATGTAATCTTTATTGCCTGCAATCAATTTTTCTAAATATATTACTGAATCCAATGTATGTTAAATGGAAGCCAATTGTGTGTTTCAAATAAAGTTAACATTGTTCTTTTAGATGCTTTGATGGTCAGTTCTTATTCCCATTCTGATTACATTGTTGGTTGTTCTGGTTGGTTAACAACTCTCAATTGTATTGCTAACTTCGTATTTCAGCAGAAATGAAAATATCATTACTTTACCATATCAACTTGCAAGAGTTGCCGTATTTACCGGCGTAAGATGTACCCACGAATAAGACAGACCCCTATTGTATAAGTAAAGATTGTAGAAGAAAAAATTAGTATGTTTCATGATCTATATATCTACGCGCCCTTTTAAGGCCTAGCCAGGCTCATAGGCCCAGTTTCTCGATTTCTATGGCGTGAGTTCCCCCCAGCTGGACGGGACGCCAGTCCATCACAGCGTTACTCAAGAAACAGGAAGAAAGAGTGAGAGAAATCTGTGGCGAAAGAGTATAACAGGGGTCGCCACCACCCCCTGTCGTAGCCTCGTGGAGCTTTAGGTGTTTTCGCTCAATAAACACACACAACACCCGGTCTGGGAATCGAAACAGCGATCCTCCGACTGCGAGTCCGCTGCCCTAACCACTGGGCCATTGCGCCTCCACATGTTTCATAATACATTTACTGAAAGCTTTTCAATGTGGTTTTGCGGCAAAAATGTATGATACTGTGTAAGTGCATACAATACTGTATGACAATATTCTGAAATACAGTTTATATTTATCATATATAAACTATGCTAGGGAGTATAGTATTTCAGCTTTGTGTTCTTTGAGCTCATCTGTATAGTTGCTTATATTCTGGGTAACAAAATTTCCATGTACGGTGTAAATCCTGTATTTCTGGCCATGATGGTTTATGTAAACGCGATCAGCTACTAGGGGTGGCGCACCGTCGCTATGGTTTTGTTGTCATCAAGTCATTGCAAATAGTTAATAAGAAAATGAAAGTTTGTTAACATCGCTTTCAATTTTTAGGAGAATTTTTGATTTAGAAAATTGAAAACCGTTTCTTAAAGGTAACAATGTCATTAAATACTGTAAGATACATATACGTTATGGGCTACCTATGCTGAGAAAGGAGGTATGATGAAATGATGGCACTTCCCCGAATAACTGTAGGCAATGTTTCGGAAGTTTGTGCCAATATACTGTGATATTTTGACTTGTTTCTCTATTTTATTATTTGTAGCAATTATCTGTTTGGGGTCGATAAAGTAAGTACCAGTTTAACACTTACGCCCTACCTTTCAATTTCTAGTCTTGTTCTAAAATTTGAGACCATTATTAATAACAATTACTGTGCCTGTCGAACTTTCGCTCATGCGTCTTCTCAGTCCAAGACCATTCGTTATAGCGCTGTATTAAACGCTGGGCAATTTTTTAAATAGATTTAAAATTTAAGCGCATCTTATACACCGGCAAATAAGGTAAATGGTGTCTGAGAAGTCATAGAAAGTAACCAAATAATGAGAAGTAAAAAAAAAGTAGCCATTACATCGTGAAATAGTCATTTTAGTAACACGCACAGATTTACTTTAAATTTATATTTATTTCATGAGACATCAAAAATCTTGTCACTGACATATTTCACAGATGAACTATTTCACTGACCACTACTGGTTGCAATGTGTGACGAAAATTTTGATTCCACGTAAAATAAAATTTTAATTTGAAATGAATTTAGCACGTTTGTTTGCTATTAAATAGTTAGGCTGACTCTTTTCTGATGTAATTAGTTTGGTTTCAACTCCCTCACATCAAGTGATTACTTCAGGCTCAGTACATAGTCTTGGGTCAAGTTACTAACTTGTCAAGTACAACTCTGAAAAAGAAAAGTTATTTAAAAGCTACGATGATCGAGAATGCTACAAAAGGTAATGTAGATATTCATTGTGTTGAGTGTCGGGACAAAGTTACTATAAAAATAATTTTGTTTTAATATTAACTCATACGCACATACAAGCATATACACATACTCACATAAAGCGCATCTAATACGCCGGCAAATAAGGTAAACGGTGTCTGATAAATCATAGAAAGTAATCAAATATTGAGAAATTTAAAAAAGTAGCCGCTACATAGTGTTTCCCGATATTGCACGATATCGAAAATAACATTGCTGTATCGATGTGTTGTTTATCGATAGTCAGCTGAGCTTTGAGACACGGTTGTTCACTACCCTTCTAATTTTTTAGTATTTTGAGGTATCTGTCATGAAATTTGCTATGGTCCTTGTAAGGAATATCATCATGAGAAAGGATGAACGTCAGATACTCCCTGGTACCCCATAACAGTTACTCCCTAATACTCCATAGATATTAGTTATGATGATGACACAGGCCAAATCCATGACCGAAAACACGATCACAAAAATAATATCAACGATCTCTGGAAAATTAGAAATCATCCACTAAATTAACTGAATTATGTAAAACATAAGATATAAAAATAAACGGTAGGAAATGCAGGAACAGGTAAATAATCACATTCACGTAATTGGTTCTCCTGGAGAACAAGTCGTAGAGTTTGTATTTCACATCTGTCCAATCTCAAATGAATCCATAAACGTATAGGTTTCTTTATCATTCACAGAATTAAACTCAGTGCGAAACATGATACAGAACAGGTCAAATCTGAGTCACAGATACAAAGTTAGGCTATATAATGTTGGTATTTGTTTAATTATAATCTATATGTTTAGAGCTCTGAGTCGAGAAGTCTAGTTGGAGGATATAGGAACATAAACAAACCGACATCTGTTATCAAGCGGCGGGGACGGAATGACAAACAAAAAACAAAGATATCCGCACACTCGGACACATATATTTAGACATGTGTGTGTGTAGGTTTAGACGTGTGTGTGTTTTTTTTTCTTTGCGTCTGTGTTTATGAAATGATTGACTATCGATTTGTATTTGATCAATGAATCAAATCAACATGTGTCAGGCTCCCTAAATTAATTATTTTCTTTGATGAAAATATTAAATTTAATAATACCGTGTAAACAGCCTTACTTCTGTTGACTTTCCAACCCTGTTATTATCACTACCAACACCAACATCAACAATAACTAATAACAAAATCAAAAGCAACAATACTGACTAGTACCTAATAAAAGACCGAAATTGATAAAGGCTGACTGAATGGCAAATTACAACTGTTATGTCTTTCCCAATGGTATTTGATGGCTGCAATAAATAAATAAATAAATGAATAAATAAATAATGTGATTTATTGAATACGTGTGATCCCACTGTGGTAATTTAAACTCAGACATTCAGTTTCAAGTGTTTTAATTTGCTTGGTTACCTCCTGCTGGTATACTAATTTTTTTTTTCTGTTAATAAAGAAATATGTTAAACAGAGAAGGCTGGTGTGTAGTTAGACAGCTTCCTTTCCAGCCATGCGATGCTGGGTTCAGTCTTACCGTGCGTCATCTTCAGCAACTGTCTTCTATTACATGTATATATATATATATATATATATATAATTATAAATATATAGGGATCAGCATGAGATTGCTTCCTTATATATTTATAATTATAAATGTTTTTACCGATAAAGGTTTTTTTGCATACTGAACTACTTGGCAAAATTGTTAATTATTAATTTTATTAACTAATTGGCAATTCCCTGCCCTATATCTGTATTTATATATATATATATATATATATATATATATATATACCTAATGCCCAGCATGACTGCAATCTAATGACTGATACAATTAAAAGATAATATATATATATAAACAATATATGAGTATATGCATATATATGTACATGTATGTACATACCTTCATCTACATGTACACATAGATACATAACTGGGTACATGACGTGGCAAAAGAACATGGACACAATGATAAACAAGGTACAACAAACAGGCAAGCCACATAGAAACATCTCCTTCATCAGCTGCCACCATTAAAACACCGGCGTTTCGAAGAATTATATATATATATATATATATATATATATATATATATATATATAGATAGATAGATAGATAGATAGATAGATAGATAGATAGATAGATAGATAGATAGACTCATTCATTCTTTTATGCGTTTCAGTCATTTGACTGCAGTCATGCTGGAGCACCGCCATAAAGGGTGTTAGTCGAAGAAATCGACCCGAGACTTATTCTATGTAAGCTTAGTATTTATTCTGTCGATCTCGTTTGCCGAACCGCTATCTTACTGGTACATAAAAACACCAACATCGGATTTCAACTATATATATATATATATATATATATATATATATATATATATATATATATATATATATATATATATATATATATATATATATATATATCAAAAGATATCTAAGGAAGAATGTAACGATCGAGAAGGTGAATGACAATATCCTTTTTATGTGCATAGTCTGTAACAGACCATGCCTGTCATTTGCTGGCCTCAAATCTCATCTGCGAACGCATGGAAAACGAACCTCCACCAACTATTTTGCCTATATATATGTGCCCACCTTTTAATGCAGTGTATGCCAGAAGGTTTGCAAATCCAACGGGGGCCTCAAAAAGACATTTTAAGATCCACAAAGAGCAGAACTTATCTGCAGGTCTTGGTGCTCCAAATCAGAAGTGCAATCTATGTGGTTGTCTTTTCAGAATATTGTCTGGTTTAAAAAGCCACATAAGACACCATGATGGTGCTAAGATGTAGGTACAGGAGGTGGTCAAACTCTGTATAAGGAGTAGACAACCACCACATACATACGTGCATATATATCAAACTAACACCTTATGTCGTCATACTATAAACTGAACCATCAAAGTTAGCTTCTACGCGATTGTTTTCTTTGCTAGAAATTACAATCAACTTACTCCCGACGGTCCCTAGTGATTTAGATAAAGAAATGGCATATTTCGATAATGTACTTCTAGATATACCTTCAAAATTTCAGAATGGCGAAAACGTTCATTCTTGTAATGCCCTTATTGATCTCGATTTTTACTTTTGAACTGGAGCTAAACAGCAACAACGCCAACATCAACAACAGAATATACTTGGTTGCACTAAGAAATAGCAAGCCATGGGACCATTTGGGTTGACAGCGTTGGTGGTTTGAGAAAACCTTTATGTTTCATTCTTTAATGAACTGGCTAAGTTGAAACTATCAGTCCAAGTGATGACATATATAAAAGCAAATATGACTAGAATTCCAGGAAAAATATTAATGTTATATGTTTCATATATCTGATATTTGCTCGCCTTGTCAGAAATAGCAGTCCAAACTCACTTTAATTACGTCTTTTAATCGCCTTGAAGAAGACCAGACATTCTGGGATATGGGATCTTCGATAGATAATGGCAAAAATGTAAGATTGTATAGTTATGGCTGGAAGGTCTTCCATAGTAGCTTTGCTCAGTCAAGACATTCTTGGGACGAGCCAACATCAACAATAACAATAACAATAACAATAACAACAACAATAACAATAACAATAGCAGTAAGTTATTGCTCGATTCCATGGGAAACTATGCGATTACATTGCTCACTAATAATAACAGACAAAACTCCCTCAAATCTTAACCACCAATCGCCTTGAAGCAGGACGGACATTCTAGTTAATGGAGCTGTAGCGAAGCTTCTCTCGCGGTTATATATTTATAGATACGGACGTAGCAGATAACAGCTAGCCTCCGGCTGCACCTTGAACCCTGTTGTGTCCATCACTCTGATTCGTTGGAATTTGAGCGCCATTTGTCTCTAGTTCTATTTCGCGCCAGAGTGCAAACCAACCGGTCATGACCTGATAAGATCACGTGAGAAAGTGATTTCTAAGTCTCTGGTGAGCCGATTTTTCTCTATAAAAAAGCCAGTTTCGTCTGAGCTAAGTTGTCGTAGCTTCAGACATTCTGAGGTCTAGCCGTTAACCATAGAGCACCAACCAGCCAGTTTCCAGCCACGACATGACTCCACTCTACTGGAGAATCAACACCACCGTTCAGCTGTTTACTACAAGCTTCGTCGCCAACTTTTACACCGATGTCTCTACGTACACAGCAACCAAACAGCACCCGAAACTTATCTCAACACTGTTAGTGTGAATTGCTTCACCATGAATAACAGCCAGAACTATCTGTAGAGAACCATCTGTACCAAGTAACCGGTCGCAGCATCGTAGCCTCGACTTCTTCTCATGACATGTGATTCTTCGGCTCTGCTATTCGGCCACAACTTCTTATGTACAAACTTTCAACTACTGTGTACCTTGACTAAGAACTGATATTTCTCATCCTTGTGTTCAGGACTTTTAACGTCCCTATTTTATAGACTATCTATGCTCTGTATTCTCTCGCACTCACACACACATGTTTGTATACACACACTCTTTTGTTTACATGACGGCCTGTCTTATATTGTGTTATTATTATGTCGCATTCCCTCACACGCAGACATACAGTTTAATGCTCCAATAAAACATTTCTCTTTATACATCTTTACCGGTTGTGTCTCTCTTTCCTTGTTGGTACTTCATCACATTCACTTGTGAGTTCTTAATTAATATATTTGTGTCGACCGTGTGACGCGCTAAAAGGAGCCTTTCCTTCGTCACCATTCTCCTTAGTCGCACGGTCGTCTACATAACCTTTGATATGCAATGTTAAAAAAATGTAGGGCAGAATACTTACCGTATTTACTGGTGTATAAGTTGCATAATTTCTCCCCTTCATTATTTTTGTTTTTCCATATGTTTATAGATCACACTTTTTTAGTGAGTAAATACGGTAAGGCTCAGAAGTTTTCGATTAGAGGGCTACTCAATAAGGACTATCCTGGATCTAGGAGACAACAACAACGACAACACAAGTAATTGCTTGAGTTCACGGGTATCTATGCACTTGGATGACATACTTGTAATAGCAGACAGATTTTCGTCTAATCATTAACTACCGTCTTAAAAGTGCTAAAAGGAAAAAATGGATAATGTAGACCCAGATCTACTCTATCTAAACGCAGGGGTGATGGTCACGACAGAAAGGCCTTTAATCATCAATTACTTTATCGATTGTGACAAAATCATAATAATTATTATCATGCCGCTCTTACTCCTCCTCCTTCACTAACACCAGCTCCTGCTCCTCTTTCGCCATTTCTACTTCTACCATATATTCTTCATCAATATCATCGTCCTTTCGTTGTCACTGTCATCATCTTCATTATCATAATCCTCCTCCTTTTCCTCCTCGTCTTCATCATTATCATCATCATCATCATCATCATCGTCATCGTGGTCGTTGTCGTCTTCGTTGTTGTCGATGATGTCATCATCATCACATTCATCATCAGCATTATCATTATCAAC
The DNA here is from genome assembly GCF_046866305.1 of Octopus bimaculoides. Classification (NCBI taxonomy): domain Eukaryota; kingdom Metazoa; phylum Mollusca; class Cephalopoda; order Octopoda; family Octopodidae; genus Octopus; species Octopus bimaculoides. Next base: position 76,822,926 of record NC_142932.1, read on the forward strand.
ATTACCGTCTTCCTCACCCCCACCCCCACCATCACCATCATCCTCGCCATCATCATCGTCGTCATCATCATCATCATCATCATCATCATCATCATCATCATCATCATCATCATCATCATCATCATCATCGTTTTCGTCATTGTCTTCGTCGTTGTCGGCTATGTCTACGATGTCATGACCATCAATTTCATCACCATTATCATTGTCACCATTATCACCATTACCATCTTCCTTGTCACTACCACCACTAATATCATTATCACCACCGCCTTCACCGTACGCTTCATCATCACTATCATCACCATCATCAGCATCGTCTTCATCGATATTGTGCCACCACCACCACCACCACCACCACTACGACCACCATCACCACCAGCAACAGCAACAATCAGTGCTTTTATATTCAATCATGCACAACTAGACAACTTCTTATCACCATCTTCATACAATTCTATAAATTACTTTCAGAGTCAGAGATTCATTCATTAATAACTCTAAATCAATATAGGTGTTTATGAAGAGAGGCAACCGCATATAAGTACACACACTCACACACACACACACACAAACACACACACACACGTTTATATATAGTTACAAACACACACATATATATATACGTATATATATGAACATGTATGTATGTATAGAAGCATATATAAGTATAAGCGGACACCCACACACCCACCCACACACACACACAGACACACACACACACACACACACATATATATATATATATATATATATATATATATATATATATATATATATATATATATATATATATGTATATGAATGAGATTTAAGTATATTTCGGAGAAGTTTATGTATATATATAGTTTATGTGTATATATATATATATATATTTATTTATTTATTTATTTATGTGTTTTAGCCAAGTGGCTGCGGTCATGCTGGTGCACCACCGTGCACGTATATATATATATATATATATACGTGCGTGTGTGTGTGTGTGTGTGTGTGTGTGTGTGTGTGTTTGTGTATTTAACGGTATATAGGCATGCAACACAGTTACGCGCTTACACAAATTACTCAAACACGCACAAACCCACAAACGCACATATAAGCTTAAGACAGTGAAGTGTTTAACAGGTTACCTTATCGTGATTTCACCACAAAAATCAACAAACTTGTTTCAAATTCATTTTTCTTGTTTCAGTACAAAATATTATTGGCAAAACACATTTCTTTATCGATTTTTTTTTAAATTTCCATACACAAAAGACTCCTAATTCATAAGACATCAATAAATTTGGGGTAGGCAGATTAGTTCCGTGAAACTGATGTTGATATATGAGCGTGACAGCGTTCTTGCTTTTGTTAGATCATTTAACAAAACAAATGTTTTCTAACGATCGGCTTTTAGCCATCGCTGTAACATGACAAGAGATAATGTCATTTAGTAAAGCACCAGTGAACCGGAGCTCAGAATCAAAATATACGGGATTTCTGATAACAGTTAATAATATTTTTTTGGTTCATCTGACAAATATTGTCGTTTTTTTTATCTTTTACTTCTTTCAGTCATTGGTCTGCGGCCACGCTGGGGCGCCTTATTCAGGCGTTTTAGTCGAACCGATTGACCTCTAGTAATTTCTTTTTCTTTTTAAGCATGGTACTTATTTTATCGGTTTCTTTTCCTGCACCATTAAGTTACAGGGACGTAAACAAACCAACGACAATTGACAAGGGATGGGTGGGTCGAAAAACACATACACAAAGAAACAGACACTCATACACACATATATAAATATATATACATACATATATACACATACATATAAACAAATATATAAATATATAGCATATATGTGTGTATATATGTGTGTATATATGTATATATATATATATATATAACTTATGTATGTGTGAATATATATATATATATATATATATATATATATATATATATATATATATATATATATGTACGACGAGCTTCTTTCAGTTTCACTCTACTAATTCCACACACAATGCTTTGGTAGGCCCGGCTCTACAGACGGAAACACATGCCCAAGCTGACTTTCCTGAAAACATGTGGTTAAAAAGCGATCTTAACCACACGGACATGCCTGCGCCGTTGTTTATTATTTCTCAAATACTTTTCTATATTCTTTTGCTAAGGACCAAACTAGAAGTCCACTTTGAATATTCTAGAATTCAGTCTTCGATAATGTTTTATTGATCACGTGAGAGATAAAAGTACAGACGATCCCAGATTAAATGAAACTTTCTAATGCCATTCTGAAACATGAATGCCACGGAAACTTTCTGGTGCCATTCTCATCCAACAAATCTAGGGTCATTTTAGCCGTGTGACAAGCAGTCTCATCTTCCATAAATAAAGAGTCTTCTTTAATTATTTCACCATTAGAGAAGATCGGAAGGAGTCATTTCTGCAATATGGACACATATTTATCTGAGTTTATCTTTCCCTCACACTTCACCAGCTCTAATCAACCATTGCTCCAAATTACTCCCCAAACCATCACAGAATACGTACCGTGTTTCATTGCTGTTCATTGGTGGCTGCAATCTTTTCACATAAAATTTTTAATCACAGGATCTCCAGACAAACACTCGACCACTGTCATGAAATGTAGCAAATCTGAACTCATCAGAGAATATGACAATGTCCCAAAATGCTAGTCGCCTCTCCACTACCTCATTGGCTCACTTTTTTCTCCGCTTGATGTTAGCTGACCGAAGAAGTGGGTCCCTTGTTGCTGCTCTGCTAGAGTAACCAAGTTTGTGGGGATACCTGACAACCATTCTGCCACTGACATCAATATGTTTTGCTACGTCAGAGGCCTTGCAACGAGGAATATCCACCACTCTTCACTTAACAAAGGAAAGGGTGTTGTCAGAGGGACCTGGTTGATCTCAGCGAGACAATGTAAACTCCTTCCCCTCTCTGGTGAATTGCACAATCACTCCCTTAACTGTAGAAAGGGATGTTTTCTGCCATCTTATGCTATGTTCACAGTTCCAAGGCTTCTTTTGTACATGGCACGATTAAATAGTTACGTATACAACCTGAAACATGAAAATGTCAATTAAAAAAACGTATAAACCTTTACAAGCCAGAATAAACATAAAACGATGTTTAATGGGGTGTCTAGTTATTTCTGTTATGACTGTATGTGTGTGTGTATACACACACTCACACACACACACACAGACACAGACACACACACACACACACACACATATATATATACAGAGAGAGAGAGAGATAAAGAGAGAGATGGGAATATAATATATATATATATGTATAGATATATATATATATATATAAATGTAAATATATATATCCACACACACACACACATCTACACATATATATGTTTATATACACATCTATGTATATGCAAGCATATATATATATGTGTGTGTGTGTGTGTGTGTGTGTGTGTGTGTATGTATGTATGTATAAGAGAGGAAGTGGGAATATACAGAAAACCAAAAGATGAAGATAGGTGTTTCAACAACAAACAGGTGTATTAGTTTAACGCTCGGGAAGGTGAGAAAACCTTTTACGTTTCGAGCCTACGCTCTTCAACAAAAAAGAAACACAAGGAAATAAACAGAGAGAGAATAAAAAAAGCTTTCGGAGCTAGTGGTCAATCATGGCGGCTGGCTTGACAGAGGTAGTTAGACAGGAGAGCTAGGAGGAAGGGGAGATAAAGTATTAGTGATCCCAAAACGAAGGTGCGCGTGCGAATGTATGTGAGAGTGTTTAAATGTGTGCGTGTGGATAAGGGCTGGTGATGTTGACATGTCGATGTGTGCGTGTGTAAGTGTGTGTCTGTAATGTGTGGGAGTGTGTATGATGGTGTAGGTGTTGGGAAGTGGTCAGTGCTAGTGTGTGCAGGGTGGTATGATGTAGTGTGGGTGCTGGGAAGTGTTCAGTGCTAGTGTGTGCGTGGTGGCGTGTTGTGGTGTGGTGGTGTGGTGTGATGTGGTGGTGTGTGGTGTGGTGTGGCATGATGTGGTGCGGTGGTGTGTGGTGTGGTGTGGTGATGTGTGGTGTGGTGGTGTGTGGTGTGGTGGTGTGTGGTGTGGTGGTGTGTGGTGTGGTGGTGTTCGGGTGTACGGATGCGAGGGTGGGGTGTGGGGATGTGAGGGTTTGGTAGGCGTTTGGTGTAAGGATGTGGGGTACGGGTGGGATGTGGAGGGAAGGGGTAACGATGAAGGGAGAGGTTGGTAAGAGTGAAGAGAGGGAGAAGTTTGGTAAGAGTGAAGAGAGGAAGTAGGTGTGTGATGAAGAGTGGAGAGGGGGTGTCAGATGAAGAGGGGAGTTGTGCCCATGTGGCGCAAAGGAGCGAAGAGTGAAGATTAATTCCTGTTCACGACGAAGGCGGTAGTCCGGATTGCCCCTGTACAAAGGCAATCTAAACACAGACAAGTCTTGTAGTAAATGACCAGTAGAGCGGAAATGGCACGAGACCGGAGTGTTTTTGCCGAGTCTTATGTCTCGGTGTTCCTCGAATCAATCAGCCAAACGGAATCCGGTTTGACCGATGTACAGAGAAGGATAGAAAGAGCAGGGGATGCAGTAAATGACGTTGCTAGAAGTGCATGTAAAGTAGTCAGTGCTATGATAGGGACGATGGTGAGTGCCTTTGAGGATGGTGGTTTTGGAGAAGTAGGGGCAAGTGCGACAGCGTGGGCGGGAGCTGCAGAACGAGCCAGGTTGGGAGGTGGGGTTAGGTAAGAAACTGTGGACTAGGTTGTGGGCTCGTTTGAAGGAGGGGAGGGGTCGGGGTCGGACTGGAGTCACCGGAAAGCTCGGAGAATGATGCATTGGAGAGATAGGGTGGAGGAGTGGTAGGAAAGGGGAAACGGGAGACGGGGAGGGGCGGGTGCGAGGAGAGAGAGCTGAGGCACGGTCCACGGAAGCGGTGTGGATGGTGGTGAGCGGATATCCACGAAGGATGAAGTGGCGAGCCATGAGTTGAGACTGATTCTCAAAGTCATGGTTGTCAGTGCAGAGCTTGCGGAGACGGGGGGATTGGAAGTAGAGATGGAGAGCTTGGTGTAGGTAGGGTGGGAAGAGGAGAAGTTGAGGGATGAGTGTGAGTCTGTGTGTTTGTAGTGGATGGAGATAGCAAGAGTTGAGTTATGTATATTGACCGAAATGTCGAGAAAGGCGACGTAAGTGTTGGAAATGGTGCAGGAGAATTCGAGAACAGGATGGAGGCATTGGACAAAAGAGAGGAAGGATTCTAGTTGTTCGCATGAAAGCGAGGTCGCACCACTACAGTCATCAATATAACGACCGTATAGTTCGGGAGTGGGACCAGTGTATCTTGAAAATATATGAGCCTTTACCTAGCCAACGAACAAGTTCGCATAGTTATGGTCCATTCTCGTTCCCATGGCAATTCCCGAGATCTGTTGGTAAAACTCACAGTTGAAGGAGAGAACAAGTTCAGCTAGACGAAGAAGTGTGTATGTGTCAGGTTGAGTGTTGGGTCGAAGATCTAGGTAGTGTTTGAAGGAATAAGTCCTTTGTGGTGTGGGATCACCGTATATAGACTCTTGATATCAACAGTGAAGAGAAGTTTAGAGGGCCCAAGAGGGAAGGAGAAAGAGTTGAAAAGACGAAGAGCATGGTTAGTGTCGTGGATGTGTGAGGGAAGGGAAGCCACTAGGGAGTATTTAAGGATCAGTTCCGTGGGGCAGTTACAGGCAGAGACGATGGGGCAGCCAAGATTGTTGGGTTTGCGGATTTTGCATACGTCTTTGACTTGGTAGCAAGTGGTAATATCTTCACGAGATACTTTAAGTGCTTCAAGCTTTACTCGATCTTGGAATCGAACCCACGATCTTATGCTCCTGAGGCCAATATGCTTACCATTAGGTCGCGGGCCTTCACATAATACATACATACTTACATAGATACATGTGTGTGTGTGTGTATATATATATATATATATATATATATATATATATATATATATATATATATATATATATACATACATATATATATATATATATATATATATATATATATATATATATATATATATACATTGATAGATAGACAAATAGACAGACATAAAGACAGACAGACAGACAGACAGATAGATAGATAGATAGATAGATAGATAGATACATTTCTTTTATTAGCCACACAGGGCTCAACGAAGATGGGACAAATACAATGTAGAGCTTTTCTTTTTGGGAGGGGGAAGGAAGGAAAAAAAAAAAAAAAAAAAAAAAAAAAATTGGTGGTGTCGATCAAAAGGGATCGTAGGAAGGGAAAAAGGGGCAGTTCGATCAAAAGGGATCGAAAAAAAAAGAAAAGGAAAGGCCGATCAATAGGGATCGTGTATCACAGTAATGTTCTCGTGTAAAAAGAGGGGAGGACAGTTTAGGTTTAGCCGTGGAAGGAAAAGCCTACGGAAAAGACCACGGTAACCTTGGTCAATATTCTCATTGAAGAAACTATAACAGTAAGTGACTCTCTTTTGCCTTTTTGTTTTATTTTTTTTTTCTTGTTCATAGGGTTATGCTCAAGATGGCTCCGTCGTTCACACGTGCCATCCTTGCTACATTCACCCATCTTTTTTTGAAGCATTCACTAGACAAGACTTCCCTTTCTACTCTCAACTTCCTCTTCAGGTGATACTTGAAGAAGTTGATGAGAGATTGCCCAGAGAGGAAAGTCTTTGTCTCTAGACCTTTCAGACGCGTCCACCATACACATTCTTTCGCCATAGCCACAAGTACGATGAAAATAGCTCTTCCTTCCCGTTTAAAGGAAGGAGGCGCGACAATATTCACGATAGACTCGGCTGATAGACCGACTCGTCCCACACGCGATAGCAGTTGTTCGACGTAAGCCCACAGCTCGGAAATGGTGGGACACTGTACGAGTGCGTGCAGAACGGTTTCGTCGCTCTGCCGGCATCTCGGACAGGTCGGCCCCGTGTTTCTCGAGCCATGCCTGTAGAGCTTATCCCGAACGGGTAGTGCTTCTCGATAGCACTGCCAGGCCAGGGATCTCTGGAAGTTGTCCATAGGTCCCGGCCCGAAGGTCGTCTTAAACAGGCGGGTCAGGTATTCCTCGTCGACGCCCAGGTTCGCCCCGAGATCGTCGTCGTACCTTCCCTCCACTAATCCACTATAGAATGCGTTAGTTGTGATGCAGTCGCTCAAGGTTGACCCGGGTTGTTGGAGTTGCCGAAGAGCAGCGCGACACTCGCGGTGCCATTCGCCCTTCCTCGGCCTCTTCTTGATCCATGACTGCAGTTCGGTCATGGAGACGAGCTGCGGGAAAGCGCGCCGCACAAACGGCGACCACACCTGTTCACCGCTGTCTACGTAGAGCCGGAGATGTCGCAGTCTCAGCGCGTGTCTGCGCATCATCAACCACGGCATGCCCAGTCCTCCTTTTAACGGGTGTTGGCAGCAAACGGATCGCCTAACCATCGGAACGCTTCCTTTCCACAAGAAGCGGAAGAGGATGCGCTCCAGTTTGGTGATGGTAGGGTCGGGACAAGGAACGACGGTCAGGCGGTAGTAGATGACGGACGCGATGTACGTGTTCGCCACCTCCGCCCGACCTTTCAGGGAAAGCTTCCTCTCGGCCCATTGCCGGGCTAGAGTGGCCACCCTTCTCGTTATCTCGTCCCAGTTCTTCTCCGTTTGGAGGTCTGGACCAAACCAGACCCCGAGCATCTCAACCGGACCGTCAGTCCAACGTCCCACGACGGAGGCGCTACTTGACGGCATGGGGTTGCTTCTCCAGGTGCCGAGCCGCAAGCCCACTGACTTATCCCGGTTGATTTTCGCTCCCGTTACCGCTTCGTATTCTCTCAGTGTCTCGCCGACAAGCTCGATGTGCTTTTGGCTAGACACTATGACGGTGACGTCGTCCGCGTATGACGACACGCTCGTCCCGCATCCCAACTCTCGCGGGATGCCCCTCAGCGTCGCCAGCTTCCGCAGTAGTGGCTCGAGAGTCAACACGTACAGAAGCGACGAGAGGGGGCATCCCTGACGGACCGAACGTGCAATGTCGAAGGGTCTTGATAGATGCCCATTGACGCGAACTACCGAACGGATGCCTCTGTACAAGGCAGCAATCCAGCCGCGGAAAATGGGACCGAAGCCGGCTGCTATGAGGACAGCCTCCAAGTATTGATGGTCTACCCTATCGAAAGCTTTCGATTGATCTAAATTGATCAGGGCCCCACCCATGCCAGGTTCCTTAACTACCCTCTCTATGATGTAGCGCATCAGATGGAGGTTGTCATGGATGCTCCTGCCCGGCACCGCGCACGTTTGCGCCTTGCCGATCAGTTTCTCGATGACAAGCGCCAACCGCTTGGCTAACACCTTGGCCAAAATTTTCAAGTCTGCATTGAGCAGAGTGATGGGCCTAAAGTTATCTATGACGTCCCCCTTGTTTGGATCTTTCTTCAGCAGCGTTACGGCTCCTCGACTCACAAAACCGGGAATGCTCCCGTTTTGCTGCCAGTTGCAGTACACGGCCGCCAAGACGTCTCCAAACAAGTCTGGCTTACAGTTGTAAAGCTCGTAGGGCAGACCATCCAAACCCGGAGATTTGTCCCTCGAGCATCCCGCCATCGCGTCCCTCACTTCCGCCGCCGTGATGGCACCTTCGCAGCACTCCGCCTCTCTTGCCGAGAGTCGTGGCAGGCTGTGCAGGTAGGCACTGAAGTCCACCCTGCGTTCTCGCTCGCCATTCGTCCCAAACAGTCGAGCAAAGTGCCGCTGAAAGGCCTCACACATTTTGCTTGGCTCGAGCAGTTCGCGCCCCTGTTCGTCCACCAGAGACCGAATGGTGGCTTTGTTGCCCTGTTGCGCCTCCGCCACCCGGGCCTCTCGTGCGGCTCCAACACCTTCGTTTCTTAGAGCACGCATCCTAGCCCTGACAACGCACCCTTCGTGTTTGGCGTTGAAGTGTTGGTCAAGGGACAACCTCGCCGCCAAAACGTCGGATGCGATGCCACTTCTAATTGCCTCTTCTAGCTTCTTAACTAGTTCACCCTCTACTCTGTTTCTGTCTATGGCTAGTGCTTTGCTATACCTAACCGCTTCTGCTTTTATTGCTCTCTTGAGGGCAAACCACCATTTGTTATTGATGATGGCTCCTGTCAAAGCCCTCTTTACTAACGTGCTAATCCGGTCTCTGAAAACTGGTCTCGACGGGAAAGACGCGTTTAGTTTCCAGTAACCGGAGCCCTGCCTATGTGTCTTATCTAAGTCTAGCGTACACGTCACAAGTTTGTGATCCGTGTAGCTGACTATGTGAAATTGTGGACACCCTATGCTATCTCTATCTACTCTCCTACACAGTATTCTATCTAGATACGATCTCGACGACCCGATGCGGTTTGTCCATGTCCACATTGGCGCATTCGGGTAATCGAGTCGGTACCTGTCAGACAGTTGAAAGCGTCTGAGCAGGTCTTTGAGGCATTTGCATCCCCGTCTATTCCTATCTCTGCCCACATAGTCTAGATGCGTGTCCAAGGTAGCATTCCAATCCCCCACTAAAAGTAAAGGACGAGACGTTCCTAGGAATACTTCTAGACGTCGAAAGAAATCCGGCCTACCTGTTAAAGGTGGTGCGTATACTGATATGAGTCGAAAAGCACACCCATCGCTGCCATCGACATCCAGAACAACCAATCTACCCTCCGGGTCTATGAATACTGTCTTTACTTCGAGATCCAGACTCTTGCGAAAGAGTACCGCCGTGCCACTACCGCCCATTCTCGGCAGACAGGGAGAAAAATAAATGTTAAACTGTCTGCCAAACATGGACGATAGGGCCCGCGGATCATGGAGTCTGGTCTCGCTTATGGCTATGATTTCTAGTTTATGTGACTTTATGTCATTTAGGAGGTACCCTTGTTTCCAAGGGGACCCCAAGCCACGCGCATTTACACAACCAATCTTGAGCATCATTTTGATTTGAGTGTTAAAGTTTTATAAAGAGAGTCACTTACCGTTTGAGAGTTTTTGTGTCTCCTCCTTCGGGTTTTCTTCGAGGAGATCACTATATAGTTTTTTCGCCAGGTATTTTTGGCATTTGCCAACTGCCTTTGGAAAAATAGATTTTAGTGTGTGGTGCAGGGTTGGTGTTATGTGTAGTATTTTGATGTGTTCTGGCGGTGTTGTGTATGGGTGGTTGCTGGTTTTTATGTCTTCGTTTGTTATGTTTGTTTTTGTGTTGATGTATTCCATCAACTCTGAGTTTTTTGTGTTGATGGCAGTGAGCATTGTGTGTGTACTTGCTTTTGGGGTTTTGTTGCTTGTGTTGTAGTTGTGTGTGCTTGTGTTGGTGTCTGGAGTGTTTTCGGGAGTTGTGTATCTCCCTGCTTTGTTTGTGTTTGCTTTTCTTTTCTTGCTCCTCTTCCTCCTTCCTTTCTGGGCTATTTGCCATTCCTCATTACTTTCATCTTCCGACGAAGGTTCTGAGGAATCGGAAGGGGGTAGGGGCAAATTGTGAGCGTCTGTGTGTGCTTGTGTGAGTGGTTGTGTTGCTGTTTTTGTTGGTGCTGATGGCTTGTTATTTGTGTGAGGTGTGTGTGATGTGGGGGAGGGGGAAACAGTCTTGGAATTTTCTTTCTTTTCCCCTGCTTCCTCACTTGTTGTTTTTGCAGATGCTGTTGTCTTCTCAGTTGCCAGTGTTGCTTGTGTTTCTCTTGTTTTGATTGTTGATGGTGGTGTTGGTAGTAGGGTTTTTTTTCCGGGTTTTGGTGGTTGCCCTTGTTGCTTTTTTTGGTTGGCGGCGGTTGGGCAACTGTCCTTGAGGTGTGCCTCGCTGCCGCATACATAACAACGTGGCCGCCTTCCTTCCACCACTACATATAACTTGTGGTCCTTTGCCAGTTGGATGTGTGTGGGGATCTTTTGGCACTCCTCTTCAGTGATGTGGAGGAGGACTTCGACTTTTTTTCCCCCTTCCCAGTTTTTCTCCTCTGCAGTAGCAATTTCTAATATATTTGCCTCCTCCATTTCGAGGCATATAGAACCTACTATCCACTGTGTTTCCACTTGTGAAGGGACATTCTTTACTGTCACCTTCGTCACTCTCTGTCCAAGATAACTCGGTATCATCACCAAGTCATCTGTGTGGAGAGAGAGTGTTGAAAATTCCTTCGCTAACTGTTCGCTCTTAAAGCGTACTAGGACCGTGGCAAATTTTCGTCCCCAAGTAACATGACTTTGAAAGGGCCATATCGGTTTGAGACAAATCTCAATTTTTTGGGTGGAGAAACTCTCCGGTCGCTTCGTTTTCTTGTTGATAAGTCTGTATGATATGTGCTTCTTGTTTGTATTTTCAATAATTGCTTTTGGTATGTGTATTTGTACAGTGTCACCTTCTTTCGTGAGAAGGGATTTTGTGTCATTGATTTGTTTTTGGGTGAATGTTAATATTGTTCTTTTTTCTTTCGTTGCATCGGCAAAATTTGTTTTTGTGATGCTGGCAGATATGTTGTTTGTGGCGTTTGTGGTGTTGTTTATCTTGTTCGTCTTGTAGTTGTTGATGGTGGTATTGACAGTGGTGTTGGTACTGCCAGGTTCAAAGGTGGTGGTAGTGGCGGCAGAGTTTGTCGAAGTAGTGGTGGTGTTGGTGTTGAAGGTCGGTGTCCTGTTGTTGTTGCTGTTGTTATTGTCACTGGTAGTAGCAGTGGTGAGGACAGTGGTCGTGTTAGCAAGGACATTTGTGTCGTTGTCGTTGTTGTTGCTGTTGTTGTTGTTGTCTTTGTCGTTGTTGTTGTTGTTGTCACTGGTGACGGTGGCAGGCAAGACTGCTGTAGCAGCAGAGTTTGTACACGTGATGGTGGTAGTGGTGGTGGTTGAGGCAGCAGCAGTTGACTCAGAATCATTGCTCTTCTTCATCACTTGTCTGCGTTCATGCGGAACGGCATTAAGTGTTTTCGCCTCTGGCATTAGGAGCGGGAAGTCGGCCTCGTTGAAAACCTTAGCCATATTCGTTTTAAAGAATATGGCTAGGAACGAGGAAGATATGTTTGAATTTTTGGAAATAAGGCTCTAAATAGAGCTATTTCCGATTTGAAAAATATATGTTCACGAAGTATTTTGTGTTATACACAACTTATACAAAATTTTAAAACAAAATAGGTCTTTTAAGAGGTGAAAAATGCAACTTACATGGGAGCCGATGTGTCTACCGTCCGTCCATGATGATAGATAGATAGATAGATAGATAGATGGATAGATAGATAGATAGATACTCTTTCATTTGATCGAGAAATGACTTAATTATCGGTAAAATGAGAAGGGTATATGTCATAGAATCGAATTTATGCAGAACCTTGCCATCTGCTGACAATAAAACAATGCCTCTGCAGTTATTGTACCATGCTGACATTTTGTCCTGTATTAAGCGAAAATCAGTTGCGTTATTCTCCTGTAACTCCGATAGGACCGTCCTTCCAAACTAGACTAATATGTTCATGATGGTTCTATGTGGCACGATCACCCCCAATGCTTGAGACCTCCGCACAGATTCCATCTTTATCATGAGCCTTACGAAGCTTCAACTTATTGTCTTCACTATGTTAACTCCTGGGAATACAATGTCTAAATGGTAGATGATGACAGGTATTTGTTGGAGGGAGACAATCACGGCGTCATCCATAACAAAGTTACAGTTAAGTTCAGAAAATTGTTAAATATTTCAGAAAACAACAGAGATTATAGCTAGTTGTAATCTCTGCAGCATTTTAGTAAAAACTGTACATCCAATCTTAGAAACTAAGGGATTTACAGCAAAATGTATTTCCTCATCTAAAATGATAGATCCCGTTACTGAGGTAACATGAATGTCAGGAACAACACCTTATAGTCACGTGCTCTTGCATCTGCTTGAGCGATCGTTGAAGTTGAGATTTTTATAGTTTTGTAATAAACAACGGTTTAAATTCTCTGAACAACTGTGTATTAATGCACAGATTTTGTTTTGGAAACAAGAATCTGAATATTAGAATCATTTTTGTAACAGATACAAGTGTTTTAATATTGTAAAATACTCGTTCCAAAGCAATAATTCTCATGTTGTTTTATATTCTTTGCTGGATTAAGGATTTTCGATATCCTTTCTCACAGAAGTTCGATAACTTATAAACATTCGATAGTTGAATAATCTTCGTTTTATCCGACCGACTGTCTCTTCTCATTTCTCTCTTTTCTCTCACCTCCTTACCCCTCACTTTTCATTCTGCACCCGTCTCTGTCCCTCTTGTTTATTTTTTCTCTCTCCTTTCTCCCTGTTCTCACTCACTCCTACTTCAGGAACTCTGCTCAGACTAAACTCTGAGTCATGAAAATTTCTAATGTTTAGTCATCATAGCTGCCACGCCTATGAATTACTACATAATCCTGGAAATGCCATGTCTTACATCTCTAAAGCATCCATGTTGTTTTATGATCACTTTTGTCTGTAAAATGACCACTGGTAATACTTAGATTATTTTCTCCTTAGAGTTTTAGGAACGTGAAACTATCTTATTTTGTGGGTGTATGTGTGTGTACGCGCGCACACGGGAGTATTTATTAAAAAAATTGTAGTTTATGTAGTAAATGTAGTTTATGGTTCACTTTGCAATTTTTGGTTCACTTTTCTCAGAAAATTCCTGGTCCCCAAGCAAACAGATCACCCTCTCAATGGGTTGCTCAGACTTCTACACAATACTTGACTTCTAAGTGTTTTGCGACGATTATGTCTTACACAAATCCAATATGTGAAGATGGACGGCTACATGGTTGCAGCCATTCAGGTCTGCTGACGTTGTTACCGTTCTATCATCGCAAACATTCAAAGAAAACATTTAAGTTAGCAACATTCATAAAGAATTGTAAGTCCAATAAAACTTGCATAGTATCATATAGATTCTATCTGCCCTGTACGCAACATACACATACGTAGACACATACACACACACACACGCGCATACACGCACACACGCACGCACGCACACACACACACACACACACACACACACACACACACACCCAGCCCCCCCACCACATATATATCGAAATGGTAGCGCCAATATAATGCCATTTTTAATTAAAGTCAGATTCAGATATGCTTTCTTTCATACTGTTATAAATATTCCGTTGAGCTGATACAATATGACAATGCATCTAAATACAATCTTACAGAAACCTCTTAATTTATATAAAGAAATCTATTGTTTTAAATACTTAGAAGAGTTAAGGCACTTTTAAAAAATAGTTTCAAACAGATATTTTAGTGTTTTACAAAAAAATCTGTGTTTGGTTTTCGTCACTTGTAGTAAAAGAATTAAAATTTAATTTATGGTGTGTAATACATAATCATATAAGTAACTTATTCAACCATCCATTTATACACTCGGATTGATGGATGTTTACGTTGGAGATATGCAATAACAGTAAAACATATATATATATATATATATATATATATCTATATATATATATATATATATATATATATATATATATATATATATATATATATATGCACATAAACACTCACAGATATATATATATATACATATATATATATATATATATATATATATATATATATATATGTATAAAGCACACAAATATACATACACACAAAGATACAAACATACATGCGTAGTGATTGCCCAATCTTCACAGTTGATTGCCCACTCTTTGAGTGTCCTTGTCAATGCTATTCCTGACATTCCGTATATGACCTCTCGGATGACTATTCAGTTCCCCTGCAAAAGTGTATGTTTGTTTTGATTGATAGGTGACAGACAAAAGTTTTAACTTCTACTGGTTTGATCGGATCACTCTCTGAGATACGATCTCTGTGTACCTCCATATGTCCCTCCAGACCCGAAATCGACTTGCAAGCCCATTCACACACTACACACGTCGAATCACCAGAATTAGAAGGATAGATGTTGCATATAGTTGTATAACTAAATACATACTTACATGCATGCATACATACATACATATACACATAAATATATAAGAAACAGTTGATCTCTAGACACCAATATAGGCGGGAAAATACAAGAGAAAGAGCCTAGGGGTAATTGATAAGGTGTTTGCGTATCTAGTATTCAAGATACATTTTCAATATCATACCTATCGTTATTAGAGCAGCAGGATACATACCAACCTGCATTAAGCAAATTATCACTGAACTTGAGATCTTGGGGAGAGAATGCAACTCCTTAACTTATAGGTTACAAATGAGTGTGATATCTGCAACAATGCAAATCTGCAACATTTCTTCAAGATTTATCCGATGATGAACGTCACGAGATGCTTTCTTTCACAATCTTGGTATGAAGTAGGTGGCGGTCAAAATTAACTCTAAATTAAAAAGAATATATACATACATTCATGCATATGTGCATACATAATACATGTAATTAGTAGAGATCCAAAAGTATAATAGTGATACTACCTCTCACCGAGTCATGATGTTTGTTGCAAAAGTAATAGATAATGGAATCTGCAAAAGAAGACTGCCCCGAGATAAACATAAACAACAACCCTGTCATGGAATACATACATAATTGCAGAAGGAATGTTGGTGGAACATTCCCATAAAGATTTCAACCAAGTGCAAGCATAACAAACCTGATAGTTACTTGGGACAGAAAATAAAAATCTTGTACAGTCATAGAGGTTAACTGCCTTATGGATATGAACATTTCTTCGAAAATCATTAAGAGGGAGAATACCTATGGAGAACTGCTTCGAGACCTGTAACCTCTCTACCAGGATTATATATTTATACCCATACCAATAATCATTAGAGTACTTGGTTACGTTAATAAATATTTAAACTACAATATAGTGAAGCTAGGATTTTCAAGTAAAGTAAGAGACTATGTTTGTGTGTACCTGTTTACGACGAGCTTCCTTCTGTTTCCGTATGTCAAATCCACTGACAAGGCTTCGGTCTGTCTGCGGATATAGTAGAACAGGCTTTCCACGGGTGTGGCTCTGTCAGACTGAACCCGGAACCTTGTGATTGCGAAGCAAACTTCTAACCACACAGCCACAGGAAAATTTGACGGAAAATTCCACTTCATTTATGTGAGTAGTTCCTATTTAAAAACAAAATTACATCTAGCTTTAGAAATCAGATAAGCTGAGGATAAAAGTGGATAAAATAGAACAGGTATGAATATACTTCAATAGAGTGCAGCGTAAAATAATGTCATTTATAATTAAAGTCAGATTCAGATATGCTTTCTTTCAGACTATTATAAATATTCCGTTGAGCTGATGGAATATGACAATGCATCTAAATATAATCTTACAGAAACTTCTAAATTTATATAATGAAATCCACTGTTTTAGATACTTAGAATGGATGGTTGAATAAAGGCATTTCAAAACATGGTTTCAAATGGGTATTTTAGTGCTTTAGAAAAAAATGAATTTTTGTCACCTGTAGTAGAACTATTCAAATTTGATTTATGGTAAGTGTGTAATATATTATCATATAAGTGATTTATTCAACCATCCATTTATACTCAGATTGAGAGACGTTTACGTTGGAGATATGCAATAAAAGTAAAACAAGCTTTAAACAATAATAACTCATAGAAATATAATACATGTACGCATGACAGTATGTGTGTCCATGTCTATACATAGTTGTTGCAAATGTACGTGTACATGCATGTACGTATGCGTGTCTATATATCTCTCTCTCTATATATATATATATATTTAGCAGTATCAGCGCCAACGAGTGTTTAAGCATAAGCGAACTTTAGATTAGTTAAAATATATTTATACACACACACACACACACACACACACACACACACACGCATCCTTTATTTTTTATGCGTTTTAGTCATTTGACTGCAACCATGCTGAAGCGCCGCCTTCAAGGTTTTTTAGTCAGACAAATCTAGCCCAGGATTTTTTAAAGCCTAGTGCTTTTTATCGGTTCTTTTGCTGAATCGCTAGTATTACGGGGGTATAAACAGATCAGCACCGATTTTGAAACAGTGATTATGGCGGGGGGGCAAACACAGACACAACGACACACACACGTAGATACATACCGGTGCTATTATGCACAAGTGTCGTAAGACCAAAACGCTGCTTTATCAGAAAACGAACATATATTTTTATCATTCCATTTCTTTTTACATTAGTAACAGTTTCAGCTTAACAATAATACTTTGTTGGGCACATAAAATCGTAACTCCATGCATGTATGATTTTTTTCAATCAGAAATATTTGTGCAAAACTGTCGTATGTGGGACTTACTATACTTTTGGAAAACGCTAAACCGTTGTACTACACTTTGACAATTTTCATATATTAGCATTTGAAGCAGTTGGAGATACGATAGTTTGACCAAAAGAATCGGTTATTGCAAGCAAAATTAAATATTGAAAAAAGAATAGAGAATTACTTGGCCAAATTTGGTCATACGAGAGCTTAACATAATAGCAACGATATACATAGTCTTCAAATGAGATCCAGATGTTCTCAGTATAGAAGACACTTTGTAGTGCTCAAAAGATTCAAACTTAGACTCCGATTTCTTTACAGGGGATCGATTCCGTAAAGTAAAGAACGGCTATAAGAGGTGTGTGTGGTGCTCATTTATTCACATTGTTTCAGATTGGGCAGATATAGAGGCAATTATGCGGGTAACCAAATTAGATAAATCAAATATATCAAATATATTGAATATAATAGTATGGGTACGAAATACAAAATATGTATATATGTATACACAGAAAACGAGAGAAAGAAAAACGTGGAGTCTTTCAGATGATGGATTTTAAAGTATAAATACATGGATATTTATGTTAATAGGACCGACTTTGACTGAATACAAACGATAGAGAAAATTAAAGGGATGCACAAAGGGTGTTATAAAACGAAATCTATTCCACAAGGTAAAAAATGGTTACGAATCTCCGACAAAATCAGCTGTTAGACTTACCAACTCCTTCGCTTCTAAACTTCAAATGCTGAAGCTGGCGCATTTCAGTGCCGCCAGCACATGTGATTCTAGCATCTAATTTATATATGTATATATGTATACATGTAATCCTAGCATACAAATTATATATCTATGTATACATGTATATATATATATATATATATATATATATATATATATATATATATATACGTCTATATATATATATATATATATATATATATATATATATATATATATATATATACGTCTATATATATATATATATATATATATATATATATACATATAGACTAACAAACATACACATATATATGTATGCATATGTATGTATGTATGCATGTATGTATGTACATATGTATGTATGTACACCGAGGAAAGCTTTGTCAAATGAAAGCAGTTGTACAAGTTTTCAGTGAAAGGATTTCTGCTTTGTTCAAAGATCACTCTGATATAAAACCCGATGTGCTGGGAACAGCATTGAACATTTTCGGGATGTCCTTTTGTGTTTGAGAACATGGCGTCCCCACATTTTTGTAGCTGTGACCCATATTGGCGCTGGATATCATGCATTAGCTTGCCTCAGAAACATATACAGAGGATAGAGAGGATCTATGCCTTATTTGCTGTCCATGCCTCATTTGACCTAAACTTTTAGGCTACACTATCACTGGCGAGCTTCCTGATGCCCAGTCGAGAAAGACGGCGCCACGACGGGCATGGAAACCACGGACGTGAACCTGGGTGAAATCAACTGTGGGTTCAATAAAATTATGCATGAGCATTGCCGACATTTTGCATCGGCAATGGTCAGTGATGGTCTTCTTCGGTCAGGTGTGGGCCGCCATCATTTATGTACATATATATACACACACGTTTATATATTTGTTTTGCAAGATTCCTGATGGGAAATCGTGTGTTGAAACAGATATCGATTATATTTCGGGGTGGTCTATTTTACTTTTTTGCTAAATAAGCATACGCACTATACACCCATCCTTCACTTGACCTTAGTTTTGTTCTTATTTTAGTGTTCTTTGTCTGAAATCTTTCGTTACATTTTCTGTGATCTTCTTACCAACTCTCCCTTCCACGTGTCTACTCGTGGGATAGAGAGTCGCTGAAGCGGTCACAAGATGTGTGCTAACGATTTCAGACAAAGAGTACTAAAAGAAGAAGAAAGGCACTAAAAGGAGAAGAAAGGCACTAAAAGGAGAAAAAAGAAGAAGAAGAAGAAGAAGAAGAAGAGGAGGAGGAGGAGGAGGAGGAGGACGAGAAGGACGAGGAGGAGGACGAGGAGGACGAGGAGGAAGAAGGAGAAGAGAGCAGACGTAAAGAATGAGTATATCGTGCATGTTGTTATGTGGCAAAAAAACATTTACCCTCCTCAAATATAAGAATATATATATATATATATATATATATATATATATATATATATATATATATATATATATATATATATATATATATATATATATATATATATATATATATATATATATATATATATATATATATATATATAACTTTATTGCTGTAGCACAAAGCCTGGAATTTGGGGGGAAAAGGCTGGTTAGTTACATCGAGCCCAGGGTTACTTAGAAGTCATCTATGTCTTGATATGTAAATAAACACAAATATTATAGAAATATATTTGAATATATAAAAGATGACACTCTGCTTTAAATGAATATAATAAAAGGTAACTTTTATATGTCATTCGTGTGCAAGGGCAATATAACACTATATACTGTATATGCAAATATGTAAAACAGTATGATTTGGCAGTTGCAACAAACGTCGCAGATGAAACGGCATGGGAAGGATGGATGCAGTTGTAAACGTAAACTCACATGGAAGCAGCTGTAAATAAACGTAGGTCGATTATATTTCTATGCCTGAGAATATAATAGAATGTCAGAGAATGCGCGCCTGTAAAGTGATATATTTTTGTAATTATGTTTACAAAATTAATTCTGTGCAAATAATTAGAATAACCGAAAAGTACAGGAATTTAAACATAAAAGTATAGCTTGCCCCCAACAAACACATATACATTTGTGTGTAGATAGCTAGCTAGCTAGACAGACTGACAGACAGACAGAAAGATAGATAGATAGATAGATAGATAGATAGATAGATAGATAGATAGATAGATGTGTTCACATGCTTATGTAATTGTAATAATGAGAATCAAGTGATTAGATCTACATATACATATGTGATATAGTCGTGACCACTATTTCCTATTGGCTAAACACACATCTGAATATATTTGAAAATTAAAAGCCTCTCACGTACCTCATACTATAGCTTGAAAAGTTACCTCAAATGCCAAACCTTACCGCAATAACGATAAAACTTGCCAAATTTGTACTACTGAATTGTACGAGATTAAAATCTCCAAGAATAAAACTAATAAACATTCTGATACAACCCTTTCTTGACGACATCAGACTGACAATTCCCGAAAATTTTATAAAGCTTTACAAAATATAAACAGATAAGAATATCTTTTTCGTTAGCAACATTACAACGTTAATTTCCATTTTCCCTTCACTTAGTCAGAATGCATATATAATCTTTTTTTTAAAAATTTTTACGTTTGATTGAATTAGCATATAACGTACGGCGGGGGCAATTATATCACATAAATGTGTTTTCATGCTGAAGAGCCTGATAGCCTGATTCTCTTTTTACGTTTACGCCACAATGTGAACAAGTACATATCTATATGTTCACTTGTATATACATGCATACACTTAAACATAGGTTGATAAATACACACACACACACACACACACACACACACACACACACACACACACACACACACACACACACACACATATATATATATATATATATATATATATATATATATATGTATATGTATATATAGGCGTAGGAGTTGCTGTGTGGTAAGTAGCTTGCTTACCAACCACATGGTTCCGGGTTCAGTCCCTGGCACCTTGGGCAAGTGTCTTCTACTATAGCCTCGGGCCGACCAAAGACTT